>NW_026848602.1:0-33068 GCF_030435595.1 Desarmillaria tabescens | reverse complement strand
TGTGAACAAGTCGATCGGGAACACCAAGGTACTCCCAGCCCGTAAGGGAAAGAAGCATCAGCAGCCTTGATTGAAAGTCTTTCTAGGGGATTCTCGATGGCCCTGTCAAGGTAAAAGCGCATCTGATACAGCCATATGAAGCCTTTCGGGTCGAGCACATTCTGCTGGATAAGCGAACGGGTGACATCTCGCTGGTGAACCAGCTCTGTGATAAGATGTTCACATTTTCGTCGAGTGACAGGGCTCAATTCCTGCAAAACGATGTCGGCAAGTAGGTCTAATGCCTGGTGTACAGTGTCCAATGGAGCGTCTGGAGCAGCCCCCGACTCCAAGGCATCTTCAACAGATGATGTCCATGCAACTTGTACCGCAAGCGTGACAAGTTGAGCAGGATACTTCTCCATCCAGGCCATCAGTGGTTCCATAAGTAACTTGGAGCCAGAGCCGTAGAACGTTTGCAGTTCAATAACGGCATCCGTGAGTAGGTTGGCCAGTGACAGCCTCATCATAGCCTCTATCCTTGCCAGCCAATCGTTGATCTTGGGATAGTCGGCCAACAAAATCGGCTCCGTGAACTTGACCTCTTCTCCCTCCCTAGATGCCATCCCTTGTATCTGGCTTAACTCCTCGTCAAGCTTGATGGTAGAAATACCGGCAAACATCTTCTTCAAGTGCTTCATGATCCGAAGAATATCTTTACTGTTACCAATAATCTCGAGTAAATCTTCGTCGCCAACGAAGTAGAAGCGGGGAAAGGATGAACGCTCCCGCTCCAAGTACTCTCCAAGGGCCTTCTGGATCTTGTTCAGCAGGTCTGCCAGACGTTCCAAACTTTTCTGGATGCCTTGAATGTTCATGACATCGATGACGAAAGGTGACTTGTAGACCTTCTTCATCACGGTAAGAAACTCGGAGTTGATATTCTGGAATCGAGCGCTCTCGACAGGAAGAAGGTGCTTGATATCAGCGCTGCCTGAAAATATGCCTTCAAGATAAACCCATTGACGTTGAACATCGATCCAGACATCTATATAGAGCATGAAAAGGCGAAGAAGCTACCTGGTCAAAATATACGCACCGAAGAGAACGTGGATTCGATTGAGCTTTTCCTCCCAAGAACCAGCCTCCTCTTCGAAGACTGCACGTAGCATTAGCGACCAGTCCACTGGAAAATGCTGAAGATCTTCTCACCTTTATAATATGGGGACAACTTCATTGCAGTCAGAGAATTTAGGTTTTCACTGCACTTATTGAAAAGATCATCCCATCCTCTGTACAAGACGATCAACGTCTGACATTTCAATCAAAAAAATGCACGCACCTGATCAAGCGGCATTTATTCTGGTAATTGACAAGGTCAAGAGTGTAGTTGGTCCATATTTCTTTGACTTGCTTGATGTATTCTTCGAGAGCCATCTGATCATTCGTGAAGACAATATCATGAGGATGATAGCTAAGCTTACCTCTCCTTGGGCCTGGATGATGACCTCTTTAATGACCGTTTCGTTCTTTTTGAGGTCCAAGTCGTAAACATGACCGAGTGTCATCCTAGATAATGAATGAGTGATATAGAAGCAGAAATACTTTGAGGTAGGCGTACAGAGTCAGGCTAATCTGCGCTGGGAGCCTCAGCACCTTGAACAACTGCTTCCAATGCCTGTCCTTCAGCGCCTCTGATTTCAGCTCTGACACGATGGAATTGGACTTTAGCAGTCCCCTCAAAACATCCTGGACGTATTCAAAAGCAGCATACTGCCTCATCCTCGTGGGCATCTCCTTCGTAGAGGACAGCAGTCCGTCTATATGCTGCCTCAACTTGCGCGGCTGCACCGTAGCCCATGCCATATCACGGAGCTCAGATATTTGGCTCCAAATGCCAGACAACGCTGTCCATACCGCCTTGAGATCGCGTAACTCCTCGAAAACAGGCTCTAGTCGCGTGTGTCGTGTCAGTTCCAGGTCCAACGCCTCCTTTGCCCTGCAAACGAGGTCGTACTCCTCCTGAACGCGAGTTAATTTGTTCTCAAAGACGCTGATAGCATTCATGGCGGTATCGGCGCGCATATTCCCCTGCACGGGTCGTGTCTGTTCCCATTCGACTAGAATGTCATTGATCTTGTTCTCGACGATCTTGTCTTGGGCAACAATCTTCAGCTGCAATCCAGCTAAGGAGAAAGATGAGGGAAGACGAAGGATTTAGTGGCAATAAATGTACCCAGCTGCTCTTGAATGGAATCATTCTTCCGTTTCAATATCTCATTGTATGCGCTCCACTCTCCTCTAAGTTGGTCGCTGTAAAGCCAGTCGTCAGGAAACTGGTATCTGAATCGTTCTAAGGTCTTCTCTCCATTAGCACAAAGTTCTATCATGGGACCCCATGTTTTAGTTTTCTTCTTGAGGTCTTGCACGAAGGTGATGAATGTGACAGCCGCCGCGGTCGACGAATTCGCTGGAGTGAAAGCCTGAAAGGAAGATTAGCCTGAGCAGAAGTGCTGCAATGCCTGGGGCGAGTACTGACCTCCATGCTGGGAAGGTGTTGACGCGTCCGGCTACTTAAGTGAAGGGAAAAGTGCGACTGCCACAACTGGCCCTGCTGGCTTTGGCCTTGTTGGCACGTGAAGCACTTGCCTCCAGCATCCACCACCTCCGTCTTTGCTCCATTTTCATCCATTATGTCTGGTCGCCAGCAGCGTGTGATGGTACAGCCCATCGTGAGTTTCTCGCTGTAATTTTGTACGACTGCTGACAGCAGTTCCCCAGAATGTAATTTTCAAAAATCTTCAACAGGTGCGTTGCAACCGTGTCTTTAAGCACCTCTATTAACCTCGGAATGTTGGCACAGCGAACAAAAGTTGTCATCTGGTTATACGATAATATTGACATGCGGATTGAGGGTCGAATTATTGTGCGTCTGGGTCATATTTCGTCTTACTCGTCAGTTGTGTGTTGAACATTCCCGCAAGGGCGATGAATAACGTGCTCTTTGCTGGACTGAGCCCCTTGTGCACACCTTTATACACTTTTGTCACGATTGTGATGAGTCCAAGCTCACTGCCCTTCTTTCTACAGGGTTTCGATGAGTTCATGAACCTCGTCATCGATGAGGCCGCAGAAGTTTTCGTGAAAGGTGCACAGCCTCGGAAAGAGCTCGGTTCGTCTTTTTTCCCCTTCTCGCATTAGAGTCTCTCACCTCGATCACAGGGCGTATTCTACTCAAAGGAGACAACATCACGTTGATCCAGCAGGTGGTATGAATGGTGTTGTAATACTTCCTTGCCTGTATTATATATCTATAGCTTTACAAAAATTTACAAGTTGTAGATGGGAAGCAGGTGCGACAAATTCAGAGATTGACGACAGAGAGGACATTCAGCCTAGAGACGTATTTAGGATATCACATTTTGTCGTCATGCAGTGAACGTACCTTTTCTCTCCCCCAGCCAACAATGCAAGTCCAACAAAACAAATGCCCGCATTCTGTAGCGCAGCTATCGGTTCTCTCTTCGAGACAGAGTGTACAATTTCTCCCAACCCTCAACGTATCGGGTATTGACGATATGTCTAAAGCTGTCCCTCCGTCATCTTCAGCCGGCTTTGAGACGTCTGCTTCAGGATCAGCGGGCCCAATAAGAGTCGATACAGCACGGTCATCCAGGAAACTTTCCCGTGAACTTGAAGTACCCGCACCCGCTGGTTCCTTTTCCTTCTGCGCAGATGGCTCTTCTGATGCATATCGCTGCTTCAGAGACGTCGCCAAACGGTGAAGAAGTCTGATTCCTAGCAATATACCCAGAAGAGAGTATGACGGCGGTTGAATATCAGGATTGTCAGGTATGGATGATAGCTGAAACCCATCGTCAGCAAGAAAATAGGACAACGGCAATCACTTACATGTTTGACACGCAGAATTCGTTTCACAAGACTGTAGTATGTCGCAGAAACGTAGAATATGGCCAGATTGACTTCGGTTAGCACCCCCAGCATCGAAGGGAGACTCTTAAGTATGGAAGTCAATGTGGGATGGTTTGACATTGACACAATTTCTGTGGCTCGGGAGAGAATGTACGGAGGAATCGTCGGTATGAGTATCAAAGCTAAACGCAACCATTGAGATGGCGGAGAATGTCCAGTGAAAGCAGAGTACTGCCATATATTGGTATACTCCTCCCCTAATGTCTGAATCCCTTGGCACATTGTGCATTCAGCAAGAAGATATGGCAGGCGCTGGAGACGTACCACGACCCACAGTCATTCCGTAATACACAAACTTCACAAAGAGGTCTACTTCTCTGTCTCGCCTTGCCAACCATCGTGTCCCTAATCCAACGTGAGATTGAGGTTTCCTGTCGGTAAAAAATGGGACATGCCAAGCCATGACCGTAGAACGGTGTCGGTTTGCTCCCTTAGTGACGAGACATGGTAGAGATCTCGCTGGTGCGCACGAACTGGAGCCAAGTATTATTGGAAGAGACTAGATTGTTAAGAAGCTCTGCCACGAACTGATTTGGGCCTGCTGGGCATCGGGAAAGGTGGGGATGCCAGTTGACATGGCAGTTCCAACAAGGTCCAGGCGCGTGACATCTTTTGAACCCGGACCACCACCTTTTACTTGGGGCATCTAACTTATCCAGCAGTGAAACGCTTTTGTCGAAATGTCTCAATTTCAACGACGCAACGAGCCATCAGTATGGGATAAAAGTTAGTTTTTCCTACTTTTTGGTCAGTAGAGCGTTGTTTCATTTTTTTCCCAGTGAAGTACGATCCTTTCCTGCCGGCGGATGCTGCATAAATTTATCTGCCATTTCACCTTAATTATTTAGAATGGGCGCCGTCATGGGTGCTGGCGTGGGTCTGACCATCGGTTTCATCTTTGGGTCGTGGAGCATCTTCCGGTATGTTGGTCCTTGGAACACACTGAAGACATCATGGCTCATTACTTATTCCCTGAAATACCTGCAGATATGGAGCAGGAACTCGAGGGACGCTCTCCACCCTTTCGATGTACATGTTGAACAGCGCGGCCACATTTTCGTTCTTCCTTTCCATCGGATCTGTCTGTTTTCCTACCCAGGCCTGGCATTGGATACCACTGACTAACCACTAAACAGGTCATTCGTAATGATTCTACGATCCCGCCTCACCTGGAGGCCCAGCTTACGGCTCCAGCCATGATGCTTCGTTCCCGGAACGAGGGCTTGCGGATGATGAAAGCGCGATGGGAGGAAGAGCGCAGGCGTCAAATTAACGCCTGAAATATTCCTTATGTCTTTGTTGTCATTTTGCGGCATTATGACAGAGTATTGCTGAGACGGTCAGTTCTGAACCGTAAATTTTCTTGTATGAATATGCGACATTCAAATTATGCGTATACACTGAATTTCGATAAAATTTCGACTTTGTGAACTTTGTCAAGAAGCCCCTATCGTTTCACGTGCATGACGTCAGTATCCGCTTTCGTTAATCCCTCGTTGCAGAGGACCACCACCTTGCCAGTGCCACCATGCCGCCGCCTCCAAATCCGCCGACGAATGTGAAGCTGTTGCTCATTGGCAACTCTTCTGTTGGAAAATCGTCACTTCTTCTTCGATTCTCTGATGAAACTTGGCTACCAGAGGATGAAGCCTCCGCCACCATTGGTGTCGATTTCCGTGTACACCGTCTCACACTTCGCAACGGTAAACAGGTCAAGCTCAGTATATGGGACACAGCTGGACAAGAGCGATTTCGGACCATTACTGCAAGCTACTACAGGGGCGCGCAAGGGGTGGTGCTGGTGTATGATGTCAGCAGTAGGGAGAGTTTTGAGGCACTACCGAGGTGGGTAGGGGAGATGGAAACGTATCTCGGCAATGTGGCCGAAGGGCCTGTCAGGGTGGTAGTAGGCAATAAGGTTGATAAAGTGCGTAAATATAACTTACTATTTTGTACTTATACTGACGTTACTACAGGAATTTTCGCGTGAGGTGTCCACTGCCGAAGGTCGCGCCTTCGCTGAACGTATAGGATCCCTGTTTGTGGAAGCCTCAGCGAAGACGTCTGTTGGCGTAAATGAGGCGTTTACGGAAGTTGTCGAACGCATCATAGAACAAGGTGTTAGTGGAAGTTCACCGCAACGGACCGACGGCGGCCAAGGAGGCGTCCCAGGTGGCGTGCAGCTCGTTGGTGGAACTGCGAAGGAACAGGATGCTGGAGGATGCGCTTGTTAATGATGACATCCATGTCTCCCGTACCATTGACAGGCGCGCTGGTAAGTACATCAGGAACTATGACTGGATTTGTAACTACACTTTTCATAGTTTCTCAGATATTCTCTATATGTTCATTTTGGCCATATTATACCATAATCCTCTCTATTTTCGGACAGGTCTTTGCTCCAATGAAGATAAGCGCACGTAAGTATTCGCCTGTCTGTCATTGTTCGCATAGCTGTTAATAACGAGGTGGCTTACCACTTCACCAGAATTTACCCTCTGATCGGTCGCGTCGCCTAGACATTTCGCTACAATATCCTCCTGCAACACGGGTGGAGAATCACAAGTATATTGATATCATCGTTCATAGATGACGGATCATCATTACCATCAACAACACATTTTGAACCGAATAGGTCCATTTATTAAGGTTCCATCTCAAAAGTCACACCAAGAACATCAAGAATCTCTCTTCGCATGCGCCTCAGAATACCCAGAAGGCCAAATTTGGGTTCCGAACGACAACGACAACGTCCTTCTGTGTCAATATCTGTCGGTGTGTCGCGAGTTGGACCACCATTTATAGGGTTAACCGGAGAATGCTTCAATTTATGGGTGAGACTCCTAAAAAACTTGAAGATGAGTAGAGACGCGCTAAGCTTGACGAAAGTGCAATGCTCCAAGTTTTAGGATACACCATCAATATCGTGAACTGTGAGTTTTGCAATAAAAGAGGTTAACCGCCACAAAGTGCCCAAGGACAGCGCCGCAGTTTGCGGCGGGCATTTATTCAGTCATACATAGTCTCAAGAAGATTAATGCAATGTCACCGAGCAGCGCGATTAGCTAGGCTCTACGAAGGACACGATACTACACCATGTATAAGTCCGTTACTATATGATGCACTGCACGCCGCCAGAACGGATGAAACTAGATTCATGAAGGGAAGGTGTAGACAGTAGCACACTACCTCCACCGCGTCTTAGTGGACACTGCACAGGTGGCGGCTAATAAGTGTAGAATAAAAAGCCGGGCATCGTTACACCTACGAATCCTACCAATAATTTTCCCTGTCAGTGTCATAGCATAATACACGATGTAATACTCAAACTCCAGGTACTTTCAGACTGTCGTACTAGGGTTTGAAGACGCCTGCGCAGGTGTCCAGAGCTGGGTGAAGAAGACTGCTAATTTGTAACGTTGTCGTAAGTTGGGAGTAGATACTACTGTTAAGTTGAACGGATATTGCAAGTTTCAATAAGTAGTGCGTGCCAACAAGTATCCGACATCGTAGTTCTCTCAATCTTTAAAGGTCCTCTGTATCATTCATGGAAATGCTGGTTCAATTGTGTTGGTCCACGTTGGTAGAGCAAAATATTGCGAAGGTTTCGTACATGACAGTCGCCGTGTCGAATAATAAGCACTTAGTAGACGCTAGGCAAGTACTGTCTGCTTCACATCCAGTAGCGGCAGTTGCCGGGTCCCCGATTCTTTCCTTTCGTACGAAGAAACGGCCGCGGCAAGTTGTATCCTTTTTGTAAGTCTGTGTGAACGTGCTTGTTCAGGCCGAAATATATAATACAGCTTGCTGCTTGATTTGAATTAAACTGGAAATGTGGTGGTGCAAAAAGCTCGCTCGGCAGCTCCCATTTTGCAGTCTAACATCTAATCCGAGCTGCGATATGCTATGCTTTTACTCTCCATTCAAGTTTCTGTACATCCCTGCATGTGCATTAGGTCTTGAAAATGAAAATATTCCCTACTGCATACATTGTACCATGCAAATCAAGTGGGTGGCTGTTGCAATCGTGGCAAGTCCAAATCCTCAATCAATTTCATGAATTCAAAATATCATACATGTAGATGGATGAAAGGTAGCTAAAGGTACACATGCGGCGTGTAGCCGGCGCCGTAGCAACCCTCGCCATCTGCATCCCACTCAGACATCGACACCACTCTGAATATCTTGCCTAACCCGCATGCACTCAAAGGTAACTCTACTCCATGCTCCCTGCATGCTAAAATGCTAGTCTTAGCTAAGTAGACCATCAGTAACGACCTATCGTCGCAGGTCAGGATTGACGACACCCCAGCCTGCATTACGAGGAGACATGCTTGCTGTACCAACAGGGTGCCAGAGCATGTCGGCTCCTTCGCGAATGGCGGCTTCGGTAGTGTTTGACGCGAACTCGAGGATGTATCTATCCATGCGGGGGCAGTGACGGATCTCTCAGATGCGTTTATGGCGGCTTGCATTATAGTCAAGTCCTGGGGGTGCCCGAGGAGGTTGGGGTTGATGAGCGGAGGGTCGAGAGGGTTCGTGCGTGTTAATAGTGATGTCTCCGCCTGGTATGTCCCTTGTGAGATGAGAGGAAAAGAGGAAGGAGTTGAGACATACGCGCTAGAGGGCAGACTACTATCACTAGTATCATGAAGTAGTTGCCAGTGGGTGGGATGGGCTCTGGAGGGATACCATTCTATACTCGCCTTCAATAACGGAATGCAATGAAAGCCGAGAGAATAGTTACTCGCCGAGAAAATCAGCTCAAAGTGTGCCGTCTCATCACCTGAACATGGCTCATCATCCAGCAGACCTTCAGGTACCCTCAGGAAACCTAACTGATTCCCTGAAGTACTCGCGATATATCCTGTACGGTTTGCCTCCCATTCGGCGAGTGCCTCCTCTGGAATGTCTCGTTTCGCAAGTAAACGTTCTCGATGGTGTCCGTGCTATTGACGGTCCAAGCTAAAGCGTACCTCAGGTGATCAGTGAGGTTCTTCCTGATATCAGGGAGATGTACAGTAGGAGTGATGCCAATGGAACTGAGTTCATCGGCGTCGCCGATACCTGAGTAGAGAAGGATATACGGTGTCCCGATAGATCCAGCAGAGGGAAGGATTTCTTTAATAGGCGAAAGGGTATATATTGTTCTTGTGACGGATGTCAGATTTCGGTTAGAATAGTATAGAGAGTCATTGCTTACCTCCAGCATCTTGGGTAAATTCCATGGTATCGAAGGTCTTCACACCTTTAGTAGTGCAGTTGGATTCGAGGATTCAGGTCACGTAGCTGTGGATGACGTGCAAGTTCGGCCTACTCAGGTATTTCGGTCCAAGGAACACGGTTTCTGAGCTACTTCGAGTGCCATTGTGAACTGTCGATTGTTCCAACCTGTAGAGCACGTAAAATCAAACTATGGAGCGTTCTAGGGAGAATTGACACCTATCAATACCCATATGGTAGCCAGAGTTATAATCTTCGTTGAAGGGGAATTCGTCCGGCAGATCCGTCGTAGCCTGGATCATACGCAAGTCCATAGCCCGAGGGTATCCTGGAAGTGTAACAGAGAGAAGCCCGTCGAAACCGTGATCCTCTGGGATAAACTCCCCGGCGATATTATGGTGGTCAATCGGAGTGGTAAATTGTTCCGACTACACATATGACGAAATTAATTATGGACCAACAAGCTACGCGTAAAGCTGGACTGACCTTGAGAATATATGGTTCCAGCTCCAGCCATCATATCAGGTTCTTGATCGTTGTGTGCCTGCGCAAATATCACTACAACAAACTGATTAACAGGAAACAACGTACTTGAGCGATACAAGACACGAAGTCAAATCACATTCTGGAACCGAACCTAAAAAGAAAAAGAATCATGCTAAAGGATGGCAGTGAAAGGAAAGAACAGGAAAGGCATCTGCGAACACCAGTTCGTCGACCAATAGGGGGAAGTCGGAAAGACAGAGTTTTTCAGCCACAGCGGCAATCACTTTCAGCCACCCGGCATTCCAGCCGTAGCGTGCCGCATGCTCGCCAATCACCGCAAATTAGCTAAGCCAACCCGGAGTATAGCCCCTGTCCAGACAGTCTGCTTTCTTCGCAAGCAATCAAGGGGATAGCCCAAATACCGAGCTTGCATCCGCAAGCTCCATCACATTGCGGGAAGCGGTAGGTAGGTGACGTACACAGTACACTAAATGATACACTATAATACACTATAATACACATGATCCGGGAGTGGAGGGAGGGTGAACGAAAAAGCGAAACGGTGAAAACTTCTGATGGCTAGTTAAGATCACCGGATTGAAAGCTAGGGAAGAGGCGGAGCCTCACCAGGCACACGGGGGCTGATTAAAGGCTTGTAGAGTAAGAGGATAAATAAGTAGGCAAAGCCTACTGTGCAACCTGGTATGAAGGGTTTGTAATGAGTGTAAAGCTGAGGGAGCGAGCGAAGCTCAGCTCACCTTGGATTGCGGGGAGAAGAATGGGTGCAAGTGAGACAACTGCCCCGATGTCTCTCAGTTTTTCGACCTCCGCCAGAATTCTGGCACCGAAAACTGAGACAGAGCAAAGGCCTCACTCTCCCGGATGAAGCGGCGCTTCTAGGCGGAGCCTAAAGGTGACGTGGCGATGCCAGTTAGCCTTGACGCCTGCAGAGGCCTACGAAAACGCTCCTTACCCTTGGAACCCGCGTTTACGACGACCTCTGCTTTCTTCGCAAGCAATCAAGGGGATAGCCCAAATACCGAGCTTGCATCCGCAAGCTCCATCACATTGCGGGAAGCGGTAGGCTAAGAAAGGATGCTGAGGATGATGTTGTGGGGGGTGGTGGAGGTTCAGAAGTGATGAGCGAACCGCAAGGTCAGAGAGCAGGTGGTTGAGTACGTCGTAAGGCTGCCAATTCAAATTCGGCACGAATAGCAGGATGTTCCCGCACATATAGAGTCCATGCCTTGGAAGACCACCGACCCAAGGCCTGGATAATGGCCTCTGACAGTCCGAGCGATGCGTAGAATGTAGCTCCACCCTCGCAATGAGTGACCACCGAAATCTTTTCCCATAAATGTGAAGAATTTTTTGTCAAACCAAGAGCGAGTTGGGATAGAGCCATCCTCGCAAAGAAACAGAGGAGACCGTGGGCCATGATGGGAGTCCCGTAAGACCACATAATCGTATAGGAGTTTAACGGGGTCAGCAATGTCTTGGTGCGTGAATAAGACATCAGACCCGTGATAGAAAGGGTCCTGATTTGTGATAGGGCAGATGATATTGTACGCGGCCATTGTCAAAGAGAAGTGAAGAGCGCTTGATCACCTTGCGATAATCCTGGAGTCTGTTTATCGTTATTCCAGACCAGTTCTCCGGATCGATGACAGCCATAGAAGCCACATGAAAGAATAGTGATGAACAGGAGATCGTCGTAAGACCCTGACATTTGAGCCAAGAGTTGAAAAGTAGCGAGATGTGATTGGCGGAGGGGGAGCTTCCTCTGAACGGGGTCCGCCCGGACCTTTTTTGATCCTCGTATCGTCGCTTGTACTAGGGGAGAACGTCGACTGTCGTCAAAGTAGGGATAAATGTCTCGAAGAAAGTGTCGGACTCCTGAAAGATATTTCGGGCTGGAGGCAATGAATTGTGATGTGTATGCGATGTAACGGCTAAGCGTTAAGGGTGTTGGGTCAAGGGGAAGATGGTGGGAAATACAAAAGCGTGCATAGTCCCTTGCACCGGTAGCATAACCTTTAATTGATGCCAATTCGAGAGCATGGAGCTGAAGGAAGAGAGCCCGTTCGTCAATAAATGACAACGAGTGGACTGGGCGAGCTGTGCGTGGAGCACGCTCACCCAGGGCAGTTAAAGCACTCTCTCCATCGCGCCGGCAGAAGCTCCCTTGGTGGAGTGAACGTGCGACGCGGTCTGCAGGGAATTTCAGATGGTATTCGTCTATCAAAAGACGAGAGAGAAGATCAGCACGGATATTGTTCTTGCCTTCAATATGCCGAACTCGGATGTCTATTCCTGACTTCAGGATGAGGGACGCAACAGCCTGGAGGGGCGCATTATGCATAGATTGTGCCACCGCTAAGGAATTGAATGCCGCGACGGAGTCCAGGCTATCGGTGAAGAGAAGCAACCGGCGGGGTGGTTTAGGAAGGGAGGTGGCATAGTGAATGGCGGCAAGGATAGCCATGAGCTCCAGGAAAAAGATGTCGATAATGGTACCAGGAGGTGGAGGGTGGAGTTGATACACAAGCCATTGCCAGCGAACACAAAGGAAAGCCCCAACCTGAGAGCAGCATCAGTCCAGATGATCATCTCGGCTTGACTATCCATCCAATGTGTAGAGTCAACGAAACGAACGCCAACTGCGTCAGGAATTGTCATCGACAACCATGTCAGATCTTCACGGACTGCTGCGTGATAAAGATCTTCGTAAATCTGAATGATTTTCCTGCCATCTTCCTATATAGCTCGGATAGGGCAGGACGCCCCCAAGGAAAGACATTCAGAGCCCAATTGAGGTAGCCAGCAATGCGTTGCCACTTTATGAGTATAGGAGCACGACCGGGTGTTGCGAGGAAGGACTCGATGTCGGAGACAAGATGGTCGATGGAAGTTTGATCCAAAGAGATGCTTCCTTTATTGGCATCGACCCAGAATCCTATAATTTTCAATGTTCGGCCATGTAGCTGCTTCGGATCGTCAAAGGGGCAGGAGATAAACTCCCAGAAAATCAGTAATTGAACCTGTCGGCTAGGGCGGAGCAGGCCTCGATAGAACACGAGGTTATTTGCGAAGTCCCATCCGAAAAAATCATCCATATAAACATGGAGGTCCGGAATGTTCAACTTATAGATTCCGATCCAGCAAAGCAGACCGGACACTGAGCACCAGATGCGAGGTGATGCCCGGTTACCGAAGACTAGTCGTCGAACAATGTGATACCGGCCGTCGACAATGACAACCTGTCGGATTTGCCAGAGAGGATGTGCTGGCAGATTCAGGAAGGCTTTTGCGACGTCACTCTTGTAAAGGATGAAGTCTGCATCAGGATAACGCTGTCGAGCATTATGCAGTGCATTATGCAGTGCTTCTCCAAAAGGGTGCATGTCGTCGTATTTCACATGAGCTTCTTCAGGAGGAATTCCAGCATTGAGACCAGAGGCGGTATGGTCAGTAACCACCCTTGGCTTTCCCTCTTGCCACACTACGAACATTGGTGAGACTTTCATCCCGGGCAAGAGTTGGAAATTAGGCGGTAGCGCAGGGGACCATCGGCCGGCAGCAACCTCGCGATCTCTAAATGCTCGAATCTCTGCAAGATCCGCAGGGTCTGATGCATAGTTTTCTGAGTTATCCCTGCTAGACTCCTCCCATTCTCCAAGGTCAAGAGGCCAGAAGCCATCTCGAAGGCCTCTGATAACTGAATCGACAAAAGGTTTATTAGGGTGTAGCGAGAGAATGTTCTCAAGCCGGTCAACGTTAAAGGGAGTATCAACAAGTATATAATCTTTGAGAGCGGCAAGGGTAGACTGTAGTTGCGGATCGTTAAGCAACTGTTCAGGGGGTGATGGTAGAGGAGATGCAGACTCAGTAGAGGCTGCCGCTGGGGAAACAGGCTGCATAGGTGAAGAGGATGATGATTCGGACCATATATAACCACGCTTGAAGCGAGGACCCGCAATTTGATTATCTTGCTTACGCTTCGTCCCTGCCAGCGATTTAGGACCTTCCGCTGCTGCTGCTACCCTCGATGCTACCTGTTCCTCTTCCAAACCTTGTACGACGGCGGGCCTGGAGGAGGGAGGCACAATCGCTGTTGTCTTTTGCTCGGTGGTTAGCTCCACACTCACTACAGGTGCCATGGCGACGACGATTCGTGCACGGCTCCAATGTGCAATACCCCAGGTTCCAATTCTCGCAAGGTACTGCCGCACGCTTCGGATTTGGGAAGGAGGAAGAGGAGGGGCGCTTCGTATTGCGCTGCGTAATCTCTGGGCGGAAGATCTGAGATAGCAACGGGATCTGGACCTCATTCTTGAGATCCATCCTGAAAGGGCGTTTTGCATAGCGTGACCGAATATCTTCATCAAAGCGAATCGCAATTGCTGGGTCATGCGGGACAGCCCTAAAGAGTTCGACAACAGTCTCACGATAAGTGCTAAGCTCAGCCTCTCGATGAGGGTAGAGGGACACAACACCCTTCGACCAGGCGTCAAAAACACGATACCAGTCCGCCTCGGACGTAACTGGTCGTTTTGCAGATGAGGTGTCCTTTTTAACGATCGCAAAACCTGCAAATAATTCCTTAGCATCCTCATTGTGGTCGTAGCCTCGATCCATGGAGGCGAAGAACTTCGGGAAGTCAACGTAGTGGTCCTGGATGATAAGACGCCAGAATGGGCGAGCAATGGGCTCCTTGAGAGGAAGGGCCTGAAGGAAGGCGATAAGGTTGTCGAAAGACTTCTCAGTGGCATAGAGTTGGCGGAGACGGAACGTCTCCGCAATATGTGGGTCAGAGATGCCAGATGAGACAAGTGTCGCAATGTGCGGTGCTTGCGCGAGAACAGTAGAAGAGATTGAAGTTGACTTCTGAGCAGAGAATGTGTCGAGACCAAGAAGACCGGCAAGTAAGCTTGTGGCATCTGTGCCAGGCTTCGCCAGCGATCCTGCAGTCTTGAGTGTGCGGAGCTTCGCATGCAGACTTGCCCAGGCCGCGTCTTCGACCGCACGCAGTCTATTAGCCTCTCGCTCCTTTGCCTCCATGGCCAACCTCTGTTCTCGTTCCCTCCGGAAATTTTCGACTTGTTCTGCGGTGAGACCTGCTGGTGTCCTCCCTCGTTCTGGCGTGTCAGCGTCATCTTCGTCACCATTGCCCTCATCGTCGTCGTCTTGCCAATTGTCTCCTGATCTTTTGGGACCAGCTTGTGTGAGACGCTGCTGCAGTTGCTGGACATAGTCGGCCGCGACCTCGGGAGTGATCCCCAAAGCCCGAAGCTTGAGGGCAAAGTCTTCGACATCGAAATCTCCGTTGACGCAACCTTTGAGAAGATCTTCACATTTCTTAGCAAGTGCAGCAACATTATCAGTGCTTCGTTCGTCCGGCATGAATGATATTTAGATTTCGAAGGAGAAATGAACGAAAAAGCGAAACGGTGAAAACTTCTGATGGCTAGTTAAGATCACCGGATTGAAAGCTAGGGAAGAGGCGGAGCCTCACCAGGCACACGGGGGCTGATTAAAGGCTTGTAGAGTAAGAGGATAAATAAGTAGGCAAAGCCTACTGTGCAACCTGGTATGAAGGGTTTGTAATGAGTGTAAAGCTGAGGGAGCGAGCGAAGCTCAGCTCACCTTGGATTGCGGGGAGAAGAATGGGTGCAAGTGAGACAACTGCCCCGATGTCTCTCAGTTTTTCGACCTCCGCCAGAATTCTGGCACCGAAAACTGAGACAGAGCAAAGGCCTCACTCTCCCGGATGAAGCGGCGCTTCTAGGCGGAGCCTAAAGGTGACGTGGCGATGCCAGTTAGCCTTGACGAGCCTGCAGAGGCCTACGAAAACGCTCCTTACCCTTGGAACCCGCGTTTACGACGAACTCACGACCAGTTACGGCTTTCTATAACCCTCTGTCGTTTCCTCATTCTTCGGAAAGAATCGGGGATGACCGTGAGGGGCTCGGCACCCGTCTCGGCATCAAAGCTTGTCGCGCTCATTCACTGGACCACCCAGGAAAGCCCACAAGGGCAATGCCAACGATTACCGCTCTTCCCACCGCGTCAATACACCAGATTACCTCAAACCAAGTCGTTACCTCCCTCGAGACAGCCGTGAAAGAACTTGTAGAGAACAGTCTCGATGCTGGAGCAGGAAGTATAGGTTAACTTCAGGCACTTCTGCCGTCACGCGACATTAATTTCTTATCCACAGAGGTCAAGTTCAAAAATTATGGAATCAAGAGTGTGGAGGTTATCGATAATGGATCCGGAGTGGCAGAGGATGACTGGGAGAGTATTGGTGAGTATGTCTCCTCTTCATCAATATCAGAGTGTCATCGATATTGCAGGTCTAAAGCACCACACCTCAAAACTTTCTTCGTTTGATGAGCTTTCAACTGTATCATCATTTGGTTTTCGTGGAGAGGCCGTGTCATCCTTGTGTGCGATGTGTGAGAGTGTGACCGTAACGACGCGTGCGGACGATCCTATAGGCGTCATCCTTGACCTTGATAAGACTGGAAAAATCAAATCAAAGAAAAGGGCTGCGAGGCAGGTGTGTCTATTTTTCCTCTTAAACGACCATCTCCATTCATTCTTTATAGCGCGGAACGACAATAACACTTCTCAATCTCTTTGCCCCACTACCAGTTCGGCGAAAGGAATTCGAGCGAAACGCCAAACGAGAATACGGTAAAGCGTTATCCCTCCTCCAGGCATACGCATTAGTTCCGTGCGCAAAGCAGAATGGCGTCAGACTTCTCGTCAGTAACCAAATAGATAAAGGGTAGGCGTTCATGTTATGCACATTGCGGTAACGTTTTGACGCGAACTTTAGACAGAAGTCTACTCCCATTCAAACTCAAGGCTTACCATCGTTACGAGCGTCTGTGATTGCTCTCTGGGGCAGCAAGTCTCTTGACGGTGTACAAGACTTAGACGTGTCATATTCAATTCCCCGCGTTCAGATTCGCAGACATGGAAAAACAAAGGAAACTGATTCAAGGACGAGCGAGGTCGAAGTCCACATTCGTGGTCTAATCTCAGCCCCTGGGTGTGGCAGGAGTAGCACTGACAGGCAGTTCCTCTATGTCAATGGACGTCCCTGTGGATTGGCCAAAGTATATATGCGTCTTTGCCATTGTCCTCCTCTTATTTTCTCTTCCAGATGCAGAAAACGATCAATGAAGTTTATCGCTCATTTACCCCCAATCATAATACCGCCTCCCAGGCTCCTTTTGTTGTGGCTGATTTCGAGATACCCACTGGTATACTTAGCGTTCTACCTGTTCTATGTGATATCACTCACTTTCAATCTAAGATACCTATGACGTGAATGTGACCCCTGATAAGAGAACACTCTTCCTGCATAATGAAGTCGCTATATTGGAAGGCCTGAAGGTGATTTCCTCTCTCCGTTTGTCCGTTCCGTCTAATATTTCTGTAGTCAAAGCTACAAACATTCTTCACATCTGGAAGTTCTACGTACGAGGTCGGGAGCTCACAACAAATTCGATCTAACACCGGATCATTAGCGCAGAGAGGCAACTCGCAACGGCATGAGTCTATTGCGGAAATGCAGGGCCTATTGAGCACCAAAAAGCGAGGGAGGACGATATCACTAGAGGATACCGAAATCGAGAGACGCAGGACAAGGTCACGAACGGTAACTTCTGAACAGGGTTTCTCACCAGATGTCGGCATCAGCGAAACAACATCTTCAGTTCTTAGCTCAAGTTCTCATTCTCAGCCTCCTACCTTCTCAGCTATGAATGAGATGAATGCGGATAGCGAGGTGGAATGCCAGAGTATACTCTCGTTGACTGACGTGGAAAACTTCTCCATCCGGATGTCCCTCTTCTGTTTCCAGGCCCTCGTCGACCGAAATTGCACCTCCGCAAAGAATCATTTTGGATGTCGAACCATCCTCAGCGCCTTCCTCGAAAAGTGTACCATACCTGGCGGTGCCGTCGGTCACAAGTCGGAAAGGCCAAGACAAAGAGGTGGTCATAAACACGTTGTTCGCATCATGGGCCCGAGGGGCTGGTAAAATTTCAGAGAACACTGACGATCAACCTGGATCGGTAAAGAGCGTTCCCTCCGCATCATTGACCACCGATCAAAATAAGCTCAAAACAAAGGCGGTCGAGGCCAAGAAGGAGGAAGAAAAGAAGAGCAAACAGGCTATGTTGACCTTCCGAAGCATGCTTGTCGGATTTGCTCGAAGCGGAAGCGTAGTAACACAAGCCACGGAGGAGGTTGAAGAAGACGCAGTGGATGATTCCGAGGACAATGTTAAAGCTACAGATGCGGGTCAAGGCGATGAGGGTGATGTTACACCAATTGCACGGGTAAAAGACATTGGCGAGACGACGAATGATATAATGACTACAAGTGACTCTCAAGCCATCGATCTCGTCTCTGACGATGAGGATATAGCTCCGATGGAAGTGATGACCCCTTCATCTTCACAGGAGTCCCGGCCCATCTCCCGCCCGGAAGTTGTTCGAACATCACAAGATGGAGAGGGTGATATGGGACTTCGATTTGACCTTTCTGGTGTAGCCGAGCGATGGAAAGCGGCCTCGAACTGCTCTCGTGATTCGATATCTTCCTTAACGAAGAAAGGTGAGTTCGACAACAACGATGAGGCCGCTCTATCCCGCGTCATATCCAAGTCCGACTTTTCCGAAATGGACATAGTGGGGCAGTTTAATCTCGGATTCATTGTGACCCGGAGACGGAAGGGTGAAGATGGGATGGATGACCTTTTCATCGTGGATCAGCATGCTGCTGATGAAAAATACAACTTCGAAACGCTTCAAGAGACGACGAAAATTAGATCGCAGAAGTTGTTTAGGTAGCTTTCCCCTCTATTACTACAATGCTACTGCTTATAATTACTGTGACGTAGGCCTCAACCGCTAGAGCTCACAGCGGCCGATGAACTTCTCGCGTTAGAGCATCTGGACATACTAAAGCAAAATGGGTTCGAGGTCGAGGGAGGCGACCAATATGAAAACGTAGAAGACGTAGGGGGTGACTCAAAACTTCGTCTGATAGCGCAACCTGTGAGCAAGAGCACGGTTTTCAATATGAAAGGTGAGTCACTTTCTGAGCCTCCGCTCGTGCCTAACACAAGTTCTTCCTAGACCTCGAAGAACTTATTCACCTCATGCATGATCGTCCTTCAGGGACGATGGTCCGCTGCTCTAAGGCACGAGCAATGTTTGCTATGCGAGCTTGTCGCAAGAGTGTTATGGTCGGGATGCCTCTCACGAAAGGCCAGATGACGACTGTGCGTGCTCATTTGACGTTTGCTTCGTTTCAGCCTGACCATTGCTTTCAGATCATACACCACATGGGCACGATGGATCAACCGTGGAATTGTCCTCACGGACGACCTACGATGCGGCATCTGTGTGACTTGGCACCGAATGTCCATGAGCAGGCAAGGCGAGACTCCGGAAGGAAGATTAATTGGTCTACTCTCGTACCATAATATTCGTTCCTTTTGCTTCATATTGTTTTATACACGTACTAATAGAGTCAGTTCCTGGTTAGTTTTTGTAACTTCCCACTTCACTAGATTGCCCAGTTGTATTTACCGAAGCGTTTGACACATGACATCATTCATCAGGCCATCAGGGCCTTTATAAAGCAGTTTTTTTTTCAACTCGCTTCTTTTCCCAACGCACTCTCGTCCATCCTAGATCCGCCGTTATCTATACCATCTTGACGGTCGGCGCTTAGCTTGGGCTACACTTTCCTCTTCTTGAGGACATTAACTCCAAGGAAGCGAAGAGGTGGTTTTGTGTGCTAGAGAGACTTGACGCTGAGGTGTCTGATTCACCTTTTCTTGGCTGTACGCGGAACTAGGCGGCGTCGAACATCTTCCATTGTACTATCAGTCTCAATCTATAACTCATAGTGTTATAATGTAACGTCTAGGAGCAGCGCGTAATTCGTATTTTGTATAATGCAAGTACAGTATGTTATTTCGGTTCTATTCGTCAAACGAGTGCTGTCAAGAAGCGAAAATTATCTTCTTCAAGTGAAAATATAAATATATCAAGGCAGAAGCGGCAGTTATTAAAACCACGACATACATAACTTTGAAGCATCTCAGGGAGCCTCAAGTTCCAGCCTGGTCATCTAGTAGCTGCGCTTGCCTGATATGTCCCTCCATTCTGTGCGGTCCTCATATGTAACGGCAACATCGGCGCTTGTTGTGCGTACCCAGCAGCCCACTGTGCCTGTTTCGCACCAACGACCGTATTGGCCACCGCGGGCGTCCGTGGTGGTGGTGTCGCAGCGGCAGTACCCGTATGAGTCGCGGCAAAAAATGATCCATAAGTACTAGGCATTGCTGCTGCACTTGTGGCCGGTTGCGGCGTGCCTCTTCCAGAAGTGGTTCCTCCTGTATTCGGCTGAAAGCTCGAGAACCAGCCTGTGTAGGCATATGGCTGGTGACCAGTAGCTTGTATAGCAGCATAAGCCTGTGCGCTATAATATGCATTCTGACCTCCTTGTGCCGGCTGCTGGTATTGCGAGGATGGATAATAAGGTGTTGCGGAACCCGGTCGATATGTAGCGGTGTAGGCGGTTGTACCGGGTGCACGGTACTGACCTTGCTGGGGTGCGGCGTACTGATAGTTGAAACCGGAAAATGACGTGGATGGTGTAACAGTAGCTGCTGTTGCTGTTGCTGGTGCTGTTGCTGGTGCTGCCGGTGTCGTTATTGCCGGTACTGAAGCGGTAGCTCCTGCTCGGTATTTGATTGTCGAATCGTCACGAAGGGCAACGGCTTGTGCCGCAGGAAGGGTTCCATTCCAGCCGGCAGGGTCTGTCAAAGGCAAGGTACGCTGAAGTGAATGAAGGACTTCTGCGGTGGGCATGAGAGTAGAAGGTTCGCAGTCAGAAGCGCGCGGTCGTAGTGATGCTAAAACAGTCAGAGAATCCAAGATACTTTGCGCTAAACGAAACGTTAAATAAAATGAAGTCAGAAAGATCAGAACCTGATGCGGACCTGTTTCCCATTCTTCCGATCCTTCTTCGGCAACACTCACACCTCCATCCTCTTTCTGAAGTCGCAGGAGCTGGAGTTCTTCGAGCCGATTCAAAGCCTTCCGGTTTCGCTCTAGAAGCTCCTCCACCGAACTTTGCATTTCCAAGCTGTTCAGGGCAGCTTTGACATCCTCCACTTCTTCCGGAGGGAGAATATCCTTGAGTTCACTCTCCACATCAACCGCGACCGATCCACTCTCCTTGATCTTTTCCACTTCATCCATGGCGTGATCCTCTTGGTGCATTCTCTTAACAGCTAGAAGCAGCTTATTTCGCCTTTCTTCAGCGGCCTTCCTCCTCATTTCTTGGCCATAATAAACTTGACCAAGCTGATGTCTGCCAATCTCGGCATACTCAAGCTCAAATGTAGGCGCGAAGCTTCCCCAGACGCCGTAGTCAAGAAAGTTGCCTTTAGTAGCACGTCTCTGCATAGGCATCTTCTGCTTTTGTGATGGTATCACTTTTTTGTGATATGAACCAAGACTTGGCGGTGTTGTACGGGTAAGGGGATATTGGTAAGGAAATATGGACACCAGCTCTGGCATACCCAGTGGGTAGATCCTTCAGCTCGCGAGTATCCCCAGAGGACGGAGTTGGTAAGTCGAATTCAGAGAAGACCAATAGTCGCCTTGAGGAAGATGCTGTATAAGTGCATACTTGCGCGGGGGTTGGTTAACAGAGGCTGACGTTGCAGGTAACTCGTCATGTAGTGATTCTGCATCTGCTGGGAAAATGGAGTCAGCCTCCAACGGAAATTGCAGGGAACGGGTGGAAGCTTCATCCAGGAGAGAGAGGGCGAGATTACAGAACTGAATCTGCCGCGATGCAGGGGAAGATGGTAGTGCTCGAGACTTGGAGGAGATAGGAAATAGGTTGTGTACAGCCGACTATAAAGTGTGTGAGCAGAAACAAAAACTGAGGAGGACTGGCAACACACTCGGAGAAGAGACAGGGGATGATGTGGCGAATTCTGTAGCAAGAATCTGAGCGAATATGAAGGATTTGAAGAAGATGAAGGATCGTTCGGAATAGGAAAGAGGCGGTCGAGCAAGCCCTGTGTATCGGTCCTGCACATTGACGACAGTGAGCTCCATGGCTTCATGAGTAGAAAGAAAACAAACATTTTCAAGACATCGAGAATCTTGGCAGCATCCTCCGACCCAAGAGGCACCTCTCCAACATCTTTGAGGGATAGCGGCGATGGCAAAGGCATCTGTTCTTTTTCAGAAAGCTCGGTCCGAGATTGTTTGGCCACTGGTTGGGCGTCATTTTCTGGTGAATTTGAGCGACGTTTTCGTTTCTTAAGAACGGCAGCCGATGATGTGGCAGATGGTTGGGTGGTAGTCGCGGCGTCGTCGAGCCTGTCGGTGGAAGCAGAGGATCGAGTAGCGCGAGCCATGTACGCGCGCGTCGCGTCTTGATGTTTTTGGATTTCCCAGCTGGTACGTGCTAAGGAGAACCGGTGTCTCAATCTATCAAAACTCCGACTATACCTATTCAAACTCCGACACTCACCCACAACATCGAGCCCACCATTGCGCCCGTCGCCCTCGTCGTCCACCATGGTCGCCGCGCTCCTCCGGGGACAGTTGAGGTCGTACCCTGCCAATGGCCATGGAATATTTGTCCCGCAAATTCGGAAGCTTGTCTTCGAGTACTGTGACAAATGGCCTTCCTCTGCAAATACTCGCACATACATTCTCAATCACCTTGAATCTTTGGCGTGCGCCAACCCCCATGTAGAGGTCGTGGTCAGGCAGCGCACTTACAAGGAGCCCATTGTTCGTGGGTACTACGGTATGTTATGTTCTTTTTCCGAGATTCTCTCCGTGATCATACTCGCAGTCAACAATCGCGACAAAGTCATCCCGCTGAATGGCTTCGAAGTCACCGGCATTGAAAAAAAAGTAGAGCTTCTCCTCGATTCATCGGGCGCCAAGATCAGAGCCCTGAAGAAACCGGTGGAAAGCTCGACGGAAGCCACCAGGGGCATCTGGAGTGGACTCCATGCCGAACGTCCCAGACTGTAATGGTGCGGATTCTGTAGGCATTTACCTCACGGTGCATCGCTGCATCTACGGCTGAGAATATTCCTAGTCGTCCTCCTTTTTTTCCCCGCGGTGTATTACTCCTCAAAGTACACATGATATAGACATCTTATACACCCTTTACTTCCTATTTGGCATCGTGTTCGACATGCGTCTGATCCATCTAATCGCCTCGCCCTTTACTCCATACGCGAGGTTCTATTACCCTTGCACACGTGTAAATCGCAAGGTTTAGGTATGTCTACTTATATATCGACCCTTTGTCCCTCTCTTCAGCATTGCTGTCGCACCTGTCTGTGAGCCAACTTCCTTCGTTCACTGTTTGTTTTACGCCGCTCTCTTTCTTTCGCTCCGGTCACCGAACATTGCGTTCATGTTCAAGGTGCGGGGTATCCGGCTATGTGGTGGTCGATGTGTCCCACTGACCCTTACCGTTAATAGGACAACAACTCGCGAAGTTCCATTACCAGCGACGAAATTAGATGGCTTGCTGCCTGTTCTACTTTTACCCAAGACACTTTACCCAGTCCTACCTCCCCAATCCCTATCGTAAGGATACCTCTTTTTCCTCGTTCCGTTATTGAGTGTGTCAATACAGCCATCCAAGCGGTCCCGTTCACCGCCACCGGCTCCCGTTGGCATCAACGATTCCCTTACCCTGCTAAGAGCAAGGGGTATGCCGCGTCGTAATTACCAGAGATCGACCAAGTGCAGCAGAGCCAAAGCGATCCCGAAACTCAACGAAGATGCTTATCAAGCAGCAGATCCAGACTGTTCTAGTCTGGAATATGCGGTTGTAAGTTTGGAATCCATCAAAATTCATAGTTTGACATACCTGTGGACAGGCGCCACCAAGTCTTTCCACACCTCTTGCGGCTGCCTCGTCATCTTCTCCATACCTCAGGGCCGGTTCTCCCGCGTCTTCGCGAACGAAGGTGCCAAGGAACGGACGTACGACTCACGCTCTTCTCCTTGCTAACAGACCGATTGAAGTTGACTTATTTCCAAATGTCAATTCAACGCCCCCACGGAAGCAGGCATCGAAACATCGAGAATGGATATACCGTAGCCCGAAGTCTTCATCTGATTCTCCGAAATTTCAATCGCGTATTAACGTTAACCCTCGACCGCATTCGCCTCTTCCGTCCCCTACATCCGGACGTCCCGGGCCTTGTCTAGAACACAGGCTCCCTTCCGGCTGTCATTCAAATTATCGAGCTTCGAACAGGGACACCAGATTTTCGCCTCCCTCCCCGCCTTCCTCTTTCTGGTCTCCGCACCACTTACGTTCTCGTATATCTGAGGACGACGCGCTTGTGACCGGCAACAACGGCTACCCCCAGTGGGACAACTCTGATTCTCGTCCATCATCCCCGCTTTCATCCAAGTTGTCCTCTGGGTCTCATCACACTACCGCAACAGAGCCGTTGCAAAGCCGGTCAGCGTCCTCGTCAACGATATCTACATCATCCTCGTCACGCCCACCCACGCCCATAACTCCCACGTCTTTATATTCTTCATCACCTTTGGATATGATGCAAAACCCATACCCTCCGAGATCTATCCTGACGACGAGCTCATCTTCCACGTCCACCGATAAACACTCGACATCGGTCATGGTCTCGCGACCACATCAGAGTCGAAAACGGAGCGGAAGTAGCAATAAATCAGTCAAGTTTGTGGACATGCCTACTGTTCACTATGCCAGTATCTGTCATTCGGAATTAAATTGGGACTGGGCGATACCGGACGAGAACAGTGATGCAGACGAGACGGAATCGGAGACCGAGGAGGGAGGAGCATACTCACCTATGTTGGGGAGGATTCTTGGGTTTGACCAAGAGGACGATGATGCTGAAGGCACAGAGTCTGAGTCTGTAACGGATCATGGATGCCTCGAAGAAAGGAAAGACGAGACAGGGTCCCTGAGGCGGCTAGTCAGTCTGAAGCGCAGTTCGTCGTCGGCGTCTTCACGGTCCATCAAAGCCCGTCCCTCGATTTCTGGTCCTTTTGTGCTGGGATCTCCACCTTCGGCATCTACTATACCTTCGCCGCCCACGACATTAAACAGGGCTGCATCGATTTCTCACTTGCGAGGCGCGCCATCGTATGAAAGCTTCCGGAGTGCCAGGAGCAGCGGCGGGAAGAGCGTTCTCAGTGCCAAGAGTCTGAGAAGCATATCCGGCAGCATAAAAAGTAGTGCACGAGAGTTTCGCAATTGGTTCAAAGTCAGGAGAATGGCGGTCGTTGCGTAGCCCTTTATTCCTTGGGTCGGTGGATTTTGGGGCTGCCCCTCTATTTTTATGATTTTAGAAGTATGCAATGTACGGCTTATTATCGGTGAATGACGCGCTTGCTGTACTTTCCTCTTGCTTGATGCAAGGTCCTGTGTTATAACAGCGCTGTATTACATATTATGGAGGAAATGGGACAGATGCTTGTCTAACTGATACATATGAAGGGACAAAAGATACAAGAGAAAGATGCTCTCACTTAGTCGTCTTCGACATCAAGATCGCCCTCGACTCCAGCACCTTCTCCCGTATCATCAAACTGTATCTCAGTATCGACGTCGCCTTCAGCATCCCAGAACGACGTGTCTTCCTCGTTTGCTGGCTCAAACTCCTCATGGACAGTAGATGGATATGAATTCATTTCCGTCGTCGTGCTCGCCGAGGAAGATAACGAAGACTGGACGTTCGCAAGGATTTCTTCCATGGATTCTCCTAACCGATCCTCGAGGTCTTCTACAATCTTTGAGGAGACAGATTCAATACAGAAGCATCGTACAGAAAATCTTGAGAACACACCACGTAGAGCTCCACGGGTAAAGTGGGAGCGAGATTTACCACCTGCAATTTCTCTGCTTTCGTCAAGGAGTACTTATCGAGGTCCTTTACAAGCCGCGTGATGCCTTGCTCCGTCTGGGACTTGGTGGGCTGATATTCTGCAGATAGGTACTGGATTGCCTGGAAATACAGTCAGAGGGAACGCAGGGGGGAAAAGGCCGTCCAAGCGCACCTCAACTTCGATTGTCCGCAGATTATGAATGACTTCAACATTACTTGGGTGTTTCTCCCCTGGTACGATCGAAGAAACAACACCAGCAGCTTCTTCCTCCTTTTTTATTCGCAAGGCAGTTTTCGTGCGTGCAAGATGGTCGTTCTCGAGTTCGCGTAACAAAGATAGTACTTCAAAGTTTGACAATAGGGCCGACCGCGTGTTTACCACCTAACTTGAGTGCTGTGAGTAATCCTTTCAGAGAACTCTATCATACCTCCATGAAGCAATGAAAAAACAGTGATCGGAGTGGACGGCCCGCTGTGGTCGACAGTAGGGACAGTAGGGCGCGTGACTCAAGGCTTGCCTGCCTTGCCTTTCCTTCCTTGCCTAGAGACCTCAAGGCGACTCAGGCACCTCAGGCAAATGAAGAAAATGTATGATCATTGGAATACAATGCTCAAACCTTACACATGTAACAGTAACCAATGATGATAGGAAGTAAGTATATGCGAAGTCGATTGAATGGAAGAAGAAAACACCATAACTGCAAATGAAACTAAGCTTAATGAACGGAACGGATTCAATGTTTCCAACGAAAGGATGTGTACATGATGCATATGTACCGAGAAAGAACAGTCTGAGTAAATAAGTTAGAGGTGTCAGGAGGGAAACAGGTCATGCAATGTTATCTCCCTGCAAGGCTGGCGTTCTTATGAACTCGAACGGCGCTCTTCTTTCGTCGCAACGACGGAGACGAAACCATTTCCGATAGAGGCATGGGTAAAGGGTCGACATAGAACGGGACATCTGAACCATAATACTCCGGACCCTCATTCGAAGGCGCGGTATGCCGGCTAGGATAGAGATAATCGTATTGGCCAGGCGAAAGGTCTAGAGATGTCCGATTATATTCAAAAGGATCGCCACCTTCTAGACGACCAAGCCTGACACGAGGCCGTCGATAGATAGTGGCATCCTCGTCGGCATAAATGGACGTCTGAGTAACGGGAATCAGATCAGATAGTCGCTGTGAAGAAGGCTCGATGATTGGCTGTGTCGTCAAACGACGTTCGTGTGTTCGAAGGCGTTGGTGGAGACGATTACGCTCGATCTCCTCTTCCTCGTCATAAGGAATCTCATTACCATCTGCATCAAGGCGCGCTTGAAAGGCAAGTTAGTGCTTGAATAGAGATAGTCAAGTGGTTGGCTCACCCCAATGACGCCGATGAGTTGTAGGTTCCGGTGGGGGAGACGTTGTCATCCTTGGACCAATGATAGTACCATCCCTAGGTCGACGGGTATGAATCCGACTTTGTGCCGATTGATCCTGCTGAAGCCGATCTCTTGTGGGCATCAACCAAGCCATGGCATCATCGGACCAATCAGCCTGAACATTGTGTACATGTTCTTGTCCTTCTGAATTGAGTCGTCGACTAATGTAGTATCCTCTTCTGTCCTGGTCCTCCATCCCATCTCGATCCAATACATTACGTGACTGGGAGTTGGAATCTGATGGTTGGACATAACTTAAGGGCTCGTCGAATAGAATGGGCGGATGTGTGAGAATGGAAGACGTTGGAGTCGGCAGATTTTGGATGGAGAAGTTTGATAACAACGATAATCTGTCTGAGGAGGGAGACACTGGGGACTGCATAGATGTTGGTCGTGAATATCTAAACCTACGAGAGCCATAAGAGGTTCTCGGAGTGGGGTTTGATGTATTCTGGCTTCCATTTCTTGCGTTAGGTGTGTCCAAGCTCCGAGTAGGTCGGTCGCCATTTGTCCGACGGATATTTTCAAGTAGCAAGTCTACTCTGGCCGATACACCCGGATCAGAACGACGCTGGCGCACAATTGAACGTAAATGTTCAAAATCACGCTCGGCAGAAAGAGGTAATGACAAAGACTCGTCGGACGCTGATATCGCAACAGGTGAATCGGCATAGTTACTTGAACCTGCCGCTTCAAGAGCCGCAACACGACGGCCAGTGGTTGTACTAGGGTCGTCACTGAGTTCCCGACGACGTAGCAGGCCCGATTCAAGTAATGACCTTCGTGGCAAACGAGGAGGGCTGATAGGCGAATTCAGGATGAGCGGAGGAGGTGCCGGTGCCGGTGGCGGAGTCGTGCTCTCTGAAATGGAGCCCAGCGGCGCGAGGGGAAGACGACTATAACGGGAAGGGACGTCTGGTATGTCATTTTCGCGAACAAAATCAAAATACAGGTTTGACCGCGCTGGTTCAGATTGTCGCCCAATGTCCCGACCCTCCATCGCAGGCAAGGCGTCTCGAAGTCTGTCGACTTCAAAGGGCTCATCTGAGGATTCGCCGGAATCATCGAACATGGAGCCTGTAAGCATGATAGCATCGTGTCTGGGCCTCAGTTCAGAGTCGCCTTCGACTCTGTTTTCCCAATCGCGAGTGGGAATGGCGTCCGACAGCTCCAGTAGGCTTCTCCTCACTTGTCGGATTCGGCGGTATGCTGCTTGCAATGCCGTAGATGCGTGCTGAAGGTTTGACTGCGTTTGATAATGATCTGGCGCTCGAGACGTGGTTGCTGGAGGTTGCGCCACTAGCGCCGGCTCGACATTGGACTGTGTTGCCGACGATGCTGGTGAGGGGTATGTGTTTGCACTCATCTCTCTAGTAACTAGCAAATGCATTGGTTGATGGAAACAATGGTAAAACAAATGACAGAAGGATTGGACGTACCTGGTGAACACCGACGGACGTACTCCGAAAGGGCTTTCAACTCCCTGGCAGCGCTAGACGACCTTGGAACACTTGAATATCAATGCCAAAGTTATCTACCGAAAACGTCTGGGTCTATCCTACACAGAGGAGCGACAATGAGTGGAGAGGCAAAAGGAAAGGTAACCTGGGAAAGCAATCAAAACCGTAACTAGCCGGCGGAGATCCTCAAGTCCGAGGTCCGCTTCATTGGGCCCGAAGTGGCTGTCCGGGAAGCACCCATTATTAATATTATATCGCAGGACGGCAGTTATTTATTCGACAGGACATCTTACATATCGTAGGCGTTGACATTGGTAGCTATAATTACGGTAAATTATCGCTATGTCAAGTGCATTTTCTCGACGGAAAGGGAAGGAGTAGCTGGGCTTTTCTATGAGTAAAATAGATACCAGAACTTAACCAGAACCACAAAAGTTATAGATCCGGTCTTTTCCAATTACCCCAATTACTTACTGGCGACGCCACGGTGCTACCGAGACGCGTCGACCGTCGACGGCCAACTCCGAAACCGACTCCGCCCCAGGCCACCCCAGACGCTATGCCAGAACTTCCAGGTGCGTAGTGGATTTGCTTTCACACCTGTATCACATTATCAGTCAAAATCAGAAGTAGAAAGAGCATCCAAGCTTTTCAAGACCGTTGGTCTGGGCAAGAAAATAGCCCGAGTCGAATCATTCGAGGATGACATCGTATACTCCGGTACTACTCACGCAGAATTCGTGAGCTTTGATCTACCATGTGCATGTGGTTTTGACTGATATTTAAAACAACACCAAGGCTCGTGAATTGACTGGAAGAACGATAGATAATGTCGGACGTTACGGTGCCCAAGTTCATCTCTCCCTTCAGCAGTGTGCGATACTTAACAGTAAATCTACTAGGAAAAGTTTTCTATCTCGAATTGAGCGGTGAAGGTCGAATGCCCGTCATGCACTTTGGCATGACAGGAATGCTGCAGGCGAGTCAAGGCTTTGTGCCCCTGTAGACGTACTTGTTGACTTTGGCACCATCGTACTCTCAAGGTCAAAGGACAAATGGCGACATATTATAGAGAAACACCAAGGACGGCTTCGACAGACTGGCCTCCCCGTTTCGTCAAAGTGCGCATAGCTTCAGCATAGTCCTCGGCCACAATTGAGTCCTCATGATCATTCATATATATAGTTCATACTACACCTAGAAACCGTGTCTGATGCCAGTCCGACAGATGTCATAGAGCTAGCTTTCCTAGATGCTCGTAGGCTGGGTCGAATCCGTCTATGTTCCTCGCCAACAAAAGAACCGCCAATCTCTGAGCTGGGATTCGACCCAATTCTGTCTATGCCACCCCTGGAAGAATTCCTCAGGCTTGTTGTGAAACGATCTTGCCCAATCAAAGCGCTGCTTCTGGACCAATCCTTTAGCGCCGGCGTTGGTAACTGGGTAGCTGGTATGTACAGGCAACTGCTGCGTTGATACACGAATGACGCAGCTTCGTCCAGATGAGATACTTTATCATTCTCACGTCCACCCAGAGCAAAGGTGCAACACCTTGACGAAGGAGCAAGTGATGGCACTGCGTGAAAAGATGTCTTATGTTTGTGAAACAGCAGTCGAAGCGAACGCAGATGACACAAAATTTCCTGATAATTGGCTTTTTAAACATCGTTGGGTAGGATGACATCCTATGCATCGTCACAAGCTGATGCTAACAGTTAGTTTGTGTCGCAGGGTAAAGGCAAGAAAGTTTCTCATAATTTGGCACTGGTAGGCCTAGAACTCCTATGTTGCAAATACAATCATGTTATCATTGGCTCCAAATAGCCGTCTGGTGAACCTGCCACAATCAAATGGATAACGGTAGGTGGTCGCACTTCCGCATTTGTGCTTGAACTTCAGAATGTTCCTTCTGGACTTGCGACAAGCAGGAAGAGAGCCCAAAGACGGGAAAAAGTTCGTGCATGCCCTTGCGTCACTTGTGATGTGTTCACCTTTTTATCTATCCAGAAAACGAAGGTGGAGGATGACAGCGACTTGCCCCCCTTAACAGAATCAGAGTCTGAAGAGCCTCCAACGAAACGTTTGGTATGCTATATTCGTCGTAATGTGAATGATGCTAACACCGTCTTATTAGACTCGATCTCGTAACCAGAAAGCCGAAGCTTCTTCACCGCGGAAGGGGAATCTTTCAAGAGCATCGAAGAAGCGTGAGGAATTGCCAAAGTAGATACACACATAACTATTCACTGTCTGATTCCTCGTCGCTATATTCCTCTGCCTCATCATCGATGAATCCGTTAACTACAAGGGCATCCTCGTCCTCGTCCTCGTCTTCTTCATCATCCCCAGTGTCTTCAGCTTCTTCCTCTTCTTCCGATTCATCACTACTACCCCCCAACTCCACATCCTCAATACTAGTAGCATCGTCATCACTGTCAACTTCGATTTCTATATCCATCTCCTCTTCTTCATCTTCGCTTTCACCCTCGACATATCTTTTAACGTCCTTGTCCTTGACTGCTTTCTTCTTAGGGACAAGAGGAGCAGGCGCTACAGATGAACGCATCTCGATCTGAGATAGGACCATGTCTAGTCGCCCGCTTAGGGACAACAAGCTCTCCTGTAGCGCTATCCGAGCAGTGAGTGTAGCATGAAGACCAGAAAGCCGTGCCACGAGATCAGGTATCTAAAGCAATAGGTTAGGGCGGCCACGACATAAGCGATTCAATTGAGATAACCTACTGTCATCAAATGTCCGCTATGCACGGCCAGCACAGTTTTCACCCACGCAATTAGGGTTGTACCGCGTTGGGAGCTTGCACCACCTCCGCCACCTTTCATGTTGCTCGCCCTTGCACCTCTCCCTAGTCGTTCCATGCAAGCCGTCAACAACGGAACAACCAACTGAGGTGGTAGAGCCTTCACTGTATTACGTATCAAGACAGGATCGGAATGTGCCAGACATGTCTCCATAAGCTTTGAATCTGACGAGTGTAAAGCTTGGAGTAACGTCCGCGTTAAGGAAGCAGCTGGGACAAACGGATATATCATTTTGTACCTTTTTCCCTGAGGGTTTACGGCGCTTGGAAGAAGAGCTTCTTCATCGTCACTACCCTCAGGTCGGACATTGGCACCGGAGAGTGCTGTTAATCGTTGACCGAGACTGAGCTCAGCAACGTCAACATCCAGTTCGCCTTCGGGATGCTCAAAGGCCAAATCATCCAGGTCCGGATCATGTCCAAGTGCAACCCCAGAGCCAACCGCCATTGAAGACGACTCATTGTATCGCCTGCTTGGTTCCATCTATGAGGTATGAAAATCAGCAAAAATAATACGGCATACAAATGTTGCGAACCATAGCTGTTTCAGTAACGAGGCTGGCGGAAATGTCGCCAATTGAAACATCTTTAATGAATGCGCCAGAATCATCCAAATATGACTGCATATAAAGAGTTAATTATCAAGTACGGGTAGAAGAAAATTTAACATGTACAACAAGGTCAAATACTGGTCGCACACCACCCACGACTCTTGCTATGCGGATTTGACCAGGATGTCCTTGAACAAATGATGCCGCCAAAAGCTGGGCGCCGGATGAGTTTTTGGCAGAGGGTACTGCAAGTGTGGAGCGTGGAAGTAGTGTCGACACTTTGTGAGAAGAGTTGGTAGGAGGCGACAATTCGGTTGGGATGGGGAAAACAGATATTCTTCCGGATGCGGCAAGCGTCAAGAGAACCTGACTGGGAGAAGCAGCGACGTGAAGAAGAGAAATGGCTCTGGCATCAGAGTCGAGTTGTATTGAAGCAGCGAGCTTTCCCTCCGTTGCTTCTCCTTTAGGTACGGCCCATACTGATACTACTCTATCCGCTTCTGCCATAGAAATGAAACAGTCAGATCGCGTTTGAGAAGCATCCCACTGTACGGCTTTGACGGCTGAAGCATGCCCTGAGAAGGATGCTAGCTGATTGGGTTTTGTGAATCAACGTCATCAAAAGATAACAGTCGAAGGGAGTGGTTTGCAACGAGGATCTGCTGTTCATTTTCTTTACCGGATGGTCGAAGAGCCATGGCTGAGTAGGGTACTCGGTCGGCCCGATTTCCATGAACCAAGCACACCGTTGGTTTGTAAATCCCACTTCCGTACAAACCCGTCGACACTCGAAGTCAATATGTTAGAGGTATTGTCCGCGTTCTCTACGGCAATTGCTGATAATATAGCAACTGTACTTTGAGAATCGGAGAGGGTTCGTATAACCCGGCCGTGAGTGGGAGAGAAGAGAACCAAAGTACCGTCAGAGAGACCCAGGATGACGACCTCTACCATCTTTACCTGTACCGTATCCACGCCTTTCTTCCGCTTCTTTTTGCTGGGTGGTTGGTCCGTGCCGTTTGGCTTGTCTGTGTCGGACAATTTCAGCTGTGCCCATACCAGCGCAGTAGCCCTGGTTGCCTCGAAAAGATGCTCTGCAACGGACTGGCCTGTAGCAGTGTTATAAACGCGTAAACGATGCTTGTCAACAGCCAGGGAGAG
>NW_026848601.1:0-33100 GCF_030435595.1 Desarmillaria tabescens | reverse complement strand
CGTCTGAAAATGCATAGTGAATCCCGTTCAAGCCAGGGCGGAAGGCGTTTGAAGCTTTCAGATACAGGAAGAGCGGTTTTTTTGCTGAGAAAGATGTCTTCAACTCGCTCAAGATATCCCCAAGACATCCCCCGGTCAAACCACTGGGAAAATCTTTCGGGAATTTCCTCTAGTTGCGACGCGCCGCGGGGCTGGTGTTCTTTGATGATGGAGTGGCGACAACATATCATCAACATAACATAGAATAGCGCCTCCAAATCGTGTCGGTAAAGATGTGGACCAGAATCATCTTGTTCTGCAAGAAGATCGAGAGCCATGTAAGGTGGCGTACCCGTGCGACGGAAGGACGTGGCTTGTCGATGGGAAGTAACGACGAAAGATCAAAGTCGTTCAGGACTCCGACGACATTCCCCTCGCTGTCGATCCGATACATCAAATTGGCCATGCTGATGTCTCGATGAAGTATCCGAGGATGGTCGTAAAGCCACTTGTGACCTACAATTTGACGTCAAAACAATAAACAACGGAAAAGAAGAAATGAAAGCGTACATTGGAGTATATCCACAAACACTTGTGCATAGTCGCTATCCTTGCGAAGACTTGTGATCGGAAACAGCTCTTCCAAAACGGTAATACGAAGAACACGTTCTTCGTATATGCCCTCTTTTCCGACAAACTTGCCCTTCATCATTCTTGCGATCAGCTTTTGCGCCGACTCTTCATCGAACTCGAAGTCTTGCTCATGGAGTATATCCGGAAGGTGATCTAGAACCCAGTGCTTCTTGCCTTCGCCAGCCAACTCGGCGGCTTTCGCCTTGGCGATGTCGAGTAACACCTTTTCCGACATCCGCGTGGCACTCGGCCAGCTGATTTTAACAACCAACTTCCTGCCAGGCCATGAAGCACATGTGCATGGACGACAAACGTATCACGGCCAACAAGACCTCGCTGACGATAGACAGTTTTGCCCAACGTAAGCTTGATGGGCTCGCCTTCCCTCTGAAGGTGCATGATGAGGCCAGAGAACAGCATCGTCGGATCTTTCGAATCATCGTTGAATCGATCGAAATCAGTGATATACGGGTCTTCGATGATATGGTGAAGGATACCACGTTGTTTGAGCGTAAGACGGTGAGATCCTATCAACATGGCGATGAAAAGCGTTTTATCGTCTTCGTTTGCAAGGTCAATGGCTTGGGAAACAATGATGATGGATCGATCGTAGTAGGAGAGCTGCATGCGGTCGCGGTCGATGAGAGTTATGATTGCGTGGGATCTCAGTCCGGCGTTTGACAGTATCTGCAGAGCATAGCGCGCACACTGAATGCGAGCTTTTTCTGCCCTATCCGTCCCTGGCGCGAAGCCATCTTCATCGAGGACTTTCTGGTCCCTGCTGGTGGCCAATTTCCCCTTGGAGGATACTGTTTTTGCTACCCTACCGAGAATATTTTGACGAAGATTGCTAAACATATACTATCAGTGAATGTCAAGAACAGAGAGAGTATGCACATACCTCGTTGTTAGGGTCCGCTTTGCGCTTTCGTCCTCGGGAAGCACCCTGTGAAGTCTCACTTTCCTGTGCAAAGGGCGGACCAGCCGAAGCGGCAACCTCGGGTCCATCTTTTGCGTATTTACGTTTCTTCTGCGGTCTCGTCGTCAAGGGATCCTTGCCATCTGACATAAAGAATCAGTACACAAGACATTGGCTCCAGCGAGAAAAATATTACCTTTAGTCAATAGTCTGATGCATCATAACCTTCGTCGATGGTATCATCAGTAGCTTTCATCTCTTTGACCTCAATGATATGAGGCCACCCAGGAATGAACTTGGCGTTTGAAGGCTTTGATTTGAAGTTCGCTTTGCCGATGCTTTTGACAAAATCCGAGCTGCAGCGTTCTTGGACTTGTTGAAGATGGCACGCAGCATGCCCACAATGTCAGGGGAAACCTTGTCGGTTGACCCTCGGACACACAAGGGTCCATACGGTGAAACTGAATGAGATCCTTCTTCGAAAGTCGATTTTTGGATTTGGGTCGAACCACGTCAATGACACGATTGCATAGGTCTGCATGAGGAGTATACAGACTCCTCTCCTTCTCATAGCCCGTTCCAACTGTGTCACATAGGCGCATGTACTCCCTGGAATAGTCGTTGAAAGGCTTTGTCTTTCTTCACAGCATCAATGGGCAGCTTGAGGGAGACACGCCAGTCGTTGGGAAGAAGTAGAATGTTGATAAGAAAGGTCTCGAAATCGACAAAGACGCGATGACGAAGGTCCTCCCTGAGATAGGCATCTGCTTCAACGACTTTGTGGTTCTGGCCGTCCTGCGTCTGCAATTCGATCACCGAGTGGCTCGCGCTTCCATGGCCGTATGGGGTATTCTGGAGTTTGTTGGACATGGGTACCCGGAACGGAGGGAGATCGTCATCAGAGGAGGAATCCAGCCGCCGCTCGTCATCGTTAGAGGGAAAGTTGTTACTGTTGGGAGGCGTGGAGGGCACTGGGTCTGGTAACGGTGAATCGTCGTCGCGAGACTGGCGCGCCTGGATTCCCTGGATTCGTTCACTCCGACGCCGTGAAGTAAACGAACGCGTCGCCATTCTAGTGTAAGGTGGTGGGGGGGCTCCGATAAATATTAGGACGGCCATGTCGAATAATTTATAGAGCCGGAGAACAATGGTTGTTACTGATATGGTGGCAGGAACAAAACTGCGCCTGCCCACGTGATCGCCGGCGTTTTTCTTTTTGGGCATACTCAGTGATCTGATTCATAATCCCGATTTAGTATTCAACGCCAGGACTTTGTGCAGACGTTTTTCAACAGACTCTCCGCCCTTATGAACTGCTATCATAAAGCAGGCAGCTGCTAGTACTCTCTCTATGAGCTCTTACTGTTTCCCTGTACTTTCCATAATTTGATACATGCCGCGCCACATCCGCCTCAGGGCGGTATTTCCTCTGTCCTGCCACGCGAGTCAACCACCTAGTATGGACACTTGCTTCAAGTTCATGTACGGCATTCCGCCTTCACGTCGATAAAGACGCGGCTCGCTCGGCTGCCAAGGATACAAGAGGAAACGTTGGTCATGGTAGATAATCGATCTATCATCGGCGTACTATGAGCGTTCGAATTTGCAACATATTAACAAAGTAAAGAAATTTTTATAGCGCGGCTGAAGAAAATATAACCAGACATGACAGAGTCGCGTTTCTTGTCTTTTGCCTTTCACCCGTAGGGCGCCTGGCCTTCACCCGTCACACCGTACACTCATGGCTATGCCTTCATTTTTGTCTTTATTGACGCGTACAGGAAGTATCTAAGTAGTATATAATGTAAGGAATAATACATAGAGTAGTAATGTAGCCTAGTCTGAGCAGAATAGTAATGTGCGATGGTACATGATGATAAACTGTATCTATGTAGCAATGGTATGATAATCCTCTATAGTAACGTCCCGATGAAAGTCCCAAATGCTGATGAATAATGATAGGATAGCGATGCGATGCGATAGCAATGAGGATGAAGGATGAGTAGTGTCCTTGCACTTCTAACGAAGCGATGATAAACCAAAGAGTTTTCCGAATCCAGTGTCCATGCGAAAAATGAGAGTATGAGCCAAGTGTTGGCTTTTTGATGCGTAGTACCGAGCACCGAGCCGTGCGTCCGAGCCGTCGCCAAAGGCAGTGCTCTCTAAACGTTGAAAGCGCCTCCATTTCGCGTATTCGCCGCCCTCGAATGCACAAGCACAAGTTTCTTTAACGTGTTCGGCCCTTGCCCGGAGTAGGTTGTATCGTAGTCCAAAGACGCACTCTTCTCGTGTCCCAACGCTTGACCTTTTGCAGCGCCCCACATCCTACTGAGGAACCCGCCTGAGCCAGCACTTCTTGTAATCGCTGGCATTGTCACGCTAGCCGTGATAGATGACTCCTTGACACCGGTAGCTATAGTCGTCGCTCCTGATACCGAACGCTTGCCCGAGCTTCGACGTGACTGGAGCGATGAAATTGATGAAAATGAGGAACACTGCGTCGGAGAGAGCGCCGTTATCGTGCGTACAGAGGACGCATCCGAAGGCTTTCGAGATCGATTCTGAGTGATGTGATGATTTCTGTGCACATATGCAGGCGACGGACGAAGAAGAAAAGGCTTCTTGCCTGGCGCTATCATCTCTTCCTGCGTCAGGGCTTGGTAGTAGTCACCATACGAGCTTGAGTAGACGCGCGGCTCGACATGTTCTTCGGTCTCTGATTCTGACTCCGAGCTTATTCCAGATGACGAACTAGACGACGAGCCAGTATCATCTACCAGTGAACAGATATCACTTGAAGAAGTTGATGAAGACGAGGTGGTCGACGTTGATTTCGATGTCAGAGCGGTTGGCATAGGCAAGGGGGCAACGGAATCCGCACGTATGTGAGCCATGGAAAGGCGTCTAGCGAGTCCACGAACCAGAGAAATTGGGCGAGAAACAGGGAATGGCGCAGGAGGAACGTCCTCCGATGATGTGACAGATTGTCGGAGATTCTGCTCCTGAGAGAGTGCTCTAGCTTTGCTGGCCTTTGCAACCTTGTCGACTGCAGACGCTCGCGTACTAGCCTGGCGAGCTACAATAGACATGTACGGAGCAAACAGAGCACACGCTTCCTCCTCGTTGAACCGAAGATCATAGTCCAGCAGATATAGTAGCTGAATCTCCATCAAGTTGATCTCTGTGACGGTGAAGAGATTCGAATATTTAGCCCAGTGGATGTTCTTCGGACACGAATCGTTGAGATACTTGGCGGTCACAATAAGCGTGGCGAGGAATATGCGATGAATTGTGCAGGGCAGACCTGTCGAGGTAAATCAATGTAAGCGGTAATGCAAAAAGGGTGACCAAAGCACCAACGTACCTTCGGAGAGCGTAGGCAGCTTGCTTCGAAGTCGCTCAAGATACACAAGGGAAGACATGAAGGTCGAGACCTGCACATGAGACTCCTTGACAATACGACCGATGAAATTTCGAAGTGAATGCGGCGAGGTCGCTGGATCGAAATACGATTTGTACGATGTTCGCGAAGTTCCATTGACAGGCGAGTCACAGTCAAGACGGATGACTTTTGTCGCTTGGCGAGCAACATAATCTATCATTTCCGGCGAGATTCGGGAAGCCATGAGATTCACGAGATACGGGTTATGCGCAGAAATTGGGATGAGAGAAGCCGGATGACGGCGATGGGACGAACGAGCCGACATCACAAGAGAATGAGGAATAGAATGTATAGATTATGCGTAATATTGGATATAAAGCAGCAAGCGGCCAAGAGGGATGTGGAAGGGAAGGAAAGAAAGGCGGGACGAACGACAGCCGACGAAGGCCTTCTTATATGTGAAAAATATAGACAAATAACGCGCTCATCATGTGATGTGACACGTTACACTCGAGTCTTGGACCACGACGACCACGAGGAATTCACGACTTAGACACGACCACGACAATGTACGACTGGCTGGCGACGCTGGGCCTCGTATTTGGCGGGTGCTGCAGCAATGCCGTCAGCCTTGAGCAGCTTACCTCCGACTACCCCTCCGCTGGATCCCTCATTACCTTTTTCCAGTTCTCTATCATTTCATTATACGGTCTCCCAAAGCATATCATCTGGACCTCTTACGGACCTCGTCTTGCACCAACTAGAATTCCCATCTCTCGTTATCTTATTCAGGTTGCTCTGTTTTATATCATATCCCTCTTGAACAATGCCGCTTTTGCATACCAGATACCTATGTCTGTGCATATAATATTCCGGAGCGGGGGCTTGGTTGTTAGCATGATACTAGGGTGGTCTGTCGCTCGTAAAAAGTATGCATTTCTCTTTGCTCACAATGTCATATTATCTGATGAATCTTAGGTACAATATACACCAAGTTTTATCCGTCCTTCTCGTCACACTGGGTGTGGCCTGTACAACGCTATCCGCATCCAATTCATCTTCCAATGATTCTAATATGGGCCTCAACACATATCTGACAGGCATATGCATTCTATCGCTAGCCCTCATCCTCTCTGGCTTTCTCGGTCTCGTCCAGGACCACACATACTCCCAATACTCCGGCGCGTCGGCATGGAAAGAGTCTATGTTCTACCTCCACTTCCTAGCCCTTCCCATGTTTTTTCTCCTTCGAAATGACCTTGCAACGCAATTTCACCTTATCCACGCTGGGCCAAAGATATCATCTATATTGATACCCACCGCTTACCCTGCCCTCCTCCTCAACACTCTCACGCAGCTCGTCTGCGTCTCCGGTGTGAACCGCTTGACAACGCGGGTTAATTCACTTACCGTCACACTCGTTCTCGTTGTCCGCAAAGCTGTTAGCCTTGTTCTGAGCGTAGCGATGCGCCAGACGACTAACAACGTTGATATGCGTCTTTTGTGGGCCGGTGCGGCTATGGTTCTCTTAGGGACCATATGGTACTCTCTGAGAGGAAAGAAGCCAAAGCCCAAGAAGGAGTAGCCACAAATTGTACCAGTGATTCGTTTGGATACTAATCAGAAATCATTGCGCCTATGTCATGTGGTCGTTGTGCCTTCGATAACCACGCCACTTAGTATTCTGTTTACCCTATCTTCCTTCGGCCTTCTCTCATATTCACGGCGATCGACTCATCATGTGCCTCGGATCGAGAAGTTCATTACTTCGTGTATTCCAGGGCCGTAAAATATGTTACGGAGAGGTGGGGAATCTATCGGACTTCCTCTGACAGCATTGTACGGCATCCCAGCCCTCCGTTCCCGTAAATTTTACCGGCATTCTTGTCAACCGTTAGTACAAAAATAACTCTACAGAACCTCCCCGTCTCACACGCTCTTATAATCAAAGATCCTCTGCGGTATCTGAAGTAACTACGTTCTCACGCCCTGTACATTCTCCGTTCATACATATCACAGCATCGGTCCCGTTAAACGTCCGCGCTCGCGGAGTTTCGTTCTCATTTTCTGTGGAGCAACCAACATCCGTGGTCAGGGTCACCAGGACTTAGAGAGGAACTTTGCGAACCAGGAACATCCATGTCGCACAGCTAAAAATATGGGGGAAACTGGGGCCGCGAAGCGTGTAAATGGACTTTTTAGTCGCGTAGCAAACGTTTTTACGTGCTGATCTAGGCTCGCGGGAACCTCACACCTACACGATAAGATGGCTGCGGGAAGAGGCCAAGGATTCCATGGAAAGACGTCAACGCGAAGCCTTCTCCGCCTCGGAGCGCTTAACTTTTCTCTACCTACGCACCTCAGTACCACCCTATACACAAGTTTGACAGCCATAAGCGTCAGGGTAACATCCAGCGGCCAGCCGCCCGCGGTTCAGAGCAGCCGCCGGAAAGACAAATTCTAACCGCCATCATCGTGAACACTCCGACCTTATTGATATTCAGGGTAATACTCAACTCGTGATCCCGTGCCGGCGGTGAATGAACCGGATACCAACTCCGCTTCCAGATTCCATTAACCGAAACCCAGAATCTTTGAGTCTTTGACCTGCTGATGTACACGGTAATAATAAAATTTCGTACCTCGGCGTTGTCAGTCAAGTATCCCACCGAGGTCGAAATACATCGTAATGCGTGCAAATCTTCCCTCACGAGTTCTCGTGTTCTTTCAAAAATGGGTATCATAAGCAGCTTGCCATCCAGATTATGCTGATACAAAATAGCCAATGCTTTCAATAGCATTAAAACAAAATCAGTACAATAAAAATTACAACAACAGGTCTCCAAAGTTCACAGGGTATATAGTAAATACTCAATATTCAATCACTCCTCCGTCACCTTCGATAAACAAAACGCTCCTTCAACCGTCGGCATCCCCGGATCCTCATGCGTAATCCTCCAGTTCCCCACAAAGTTCTTCCCACCCACAATATATCCATAGAAGAACCACTTGCCCAGCCCTCTATCTCGCGGGACCCTCAGAATCCCAATCATCCCATCCCATCGTCGCACGCGACCGTAGTACACATAGTGGTTCCACGCTTGCCCGTGTCTATCATCCGTCGAGCCCTGTCACAATCACGTCCTGCACGCCCGTACAAGGAGGCAGAGGGACCATATCCGCCGGATGCTCCTCCTCCGACCACGCAGGCATCGCCTGCTTCTCCCTCATCGCACACCCAACACACGAATCAGGATCGTGCTGTGTACCTCCCAGTTTATGGTAGACGTACTCCTTTCCACCGCAAATCATACGCATGCCAGTGCCATCGTACGTTCCCTTGAAGGATTCCTCCGTGACGCCATCAGGGAAATAGGCATTCTGTAGGCCCTGGTCGAACTCTTCGAGTAGCCGCTGGTCGGTGATCTCGGGAACGGGCGAGTCGTCCATGTCTTCTTCCTCTTCTTCCTCTTCATCTCCCTCGGCATCTTCATAAAAGGACAGCGGCTGTGGTCCGCGTGCACCAGAAGGAACGATATCGCCGCCGGCATACGATACGAACTCTTGTAATCTCATATATATGGGCCGATTCGTGAGCGACAGTAGCATTTCGTCGAAACCTGCGGGCAGAGGTACAGGATGACCGTTGTGCTGCTGGGGATTCGGGTTCTGGACCATCAGAAGTTGAGCAAGAGCTTGTTCGTTTGGAATCTAGAATGGTGACAGGTCAGTAAAACATATTGAGAACGAAACCAGGGAGGGGGCTGTGTGTTCCCCAGCACGACTCCCCGGGGAATATCTGTCGAACAGGCGGGCTTGCCACCCAGTCGTGAACGCCAAACTATTCCTCCGGGCGATGCCAGCGCGTCATCACCGCGGTAATAGGCATAAAACGGGGGCAGGAACCGTACGTTTCTGTCGTTTCAAGAGGTACACCAGCCCCAACCACGAGCAGATGAAATGAACACCTACCAGCATACGTCCAGCCCACAATCCCGTTAACGAGCCGAGAGTATACACGTCCCCGCGTCGAAACTTTAACCTTCGAGTCCCATTTCCCTGTCGGACCAGCATTTTCTTGCCCAGTTTAACGCGTCTCCAGATTTCATCGTCATCACCATGGCTGTTAGCCCAGACGTTCCCACATAACCGCAGCCGGTACCAGTCTGCATCGTACAGCCTGCTGGCTTGCGACCGTTCATCAATGCCATCAGGACCGACATTCGTGACGCTGTCGGGCAATTTCGTGCCGCCGTCCTTACCGTTGGGACCACCCAATCGATTCCGATTGATCTCGATGATATCGGCCTGCGTGGTGCCTGTCATTCCCCTCTGTATAGCATCTGCGCGATCTCTAGGAAGAGTAGGCATCATGCCCAACGCGTACCTCTCCCTCCTCGCAAAGTATAGCAACTTCGCCGCTGCAGTGATGAGGGGCCACGTTACTTCTATGCGCCTGGTAAAGTACACCTGGAGCCAAATCGGGTCCGTAGAACGGTAGATGGGGAAGGGGCCATGGGGAGTAAGAACGGAGAGAAGGTGGGTTTGGCGTGTACGGAAGGGTATACGGGCACTGGTATTTGCATTGGAGAAGTCGGCAGACTGAGAAACCAGTGGGAGGGTAAAGTGATTGGGAGGTGCAAAGGCCATGGGGTACCGGAAGGGGATGGTAACGAAGGGAAGGATCAAGTTGACAATTCTGTCAGAAACATCTTCTGGTTCAGATAGGATTCGCTCTATATATAACAACATCAGGGGGAAAAAAGAGTTCGATATCGCAAGAAACATACCTTTAGTCGACAGGGACCAGAACACCCATAATGCCAAAGAATTCCTGCAGTTGTCGAGCGGCCATCCACCATTATCACTCGCACCGTCATACAAACGCTTGGTGACGAGTTCGTGAATCCATTCGTACGCACCGACGGTGTTCAGCTGGAGGGTGTTGGCACCGTCGTCATCCAAGCACATGAACGTCAGCACCCAGAGGACCTCTTCTGTCGACATATGATCAGCATCCACAGGTTCCTTCCCATCGAGGCCCCGTCGCTCCTCGATAAACTGCAGACTGTCGTCGTACAGTTGAAGCAGCTGGCGATATTCTTTCGACGTGGGCTCGAACGATCGCCTAGCTACGGCGCTGTGACTAAATTTCCTCTTGAAAATTGACCTGTGGATAGCATTTGAATACAAAAAGACATTGTTAATGGCCTTGCATGTAAGACGAAATGAACGAATAGAATTCGGACGGCCTTCCAACGTCGAACAAGCAACATAGAGCGCAGTTTCCTCGATGAGTTCTGCTGGTAAAGAGAGAAGGGTGGGCATGCTGCATGGATAAAGACGGCGGGGACGATGTAGGACGAAGAGAAGGCCAGATTCATGGCAAGTTAAATGTGGTGGTAAACTCCGACTGCTTGATTCCTTCACTGGATTCGGCAATTCCCGTATTTGTTTGTATTTATCCCCGATCACGGTGCCTATCGCGGGCGTCCCTTTTCTAACGAATGTCGTCTGCATTATTCCCTACGTGCACATATCTCTCTTTTCGCCTCGTTTTGACAGTGTAATATACATATTTTATCTGTGCCCGTTAACCTCTCGTACCCCATCCATCAGGCGAAGTTCACCGAAAAAGGCACTTCGCCCTAATATTGATCGCCGCTGTCCTGCGAACGTAAGGAGCCTCTCACCGCTCCTCGATCCTGTACTATCAGTAATGATGCGTTTCTTCGAAGGAAAACAGTAAGTTGGATACGTAGGTAAGATGTATAGTAAACTGCGGAGTACATCCATTAAATAAATAACGATGCTTTCTCTATTCAAAGACGGCCAACTTGGACCATCAGAGTTCCATCGCGGCGAGTGCGAAAAACGCCAAAGTGCAATGTCAAAGTAAGACTGGCATGATGCAACATCATGCCAGCTGCTGCAGCTGGGCTTCTCATGACCTACGATAGGCGTGGTAAAAGATCTGGGCACAGATTCTCTTCCCTGAATGTCGTGGGGAATTCGGCCACAGTCAAAAGACGCCGCCCCTTCGCCTTACACTCTCACATACCTTTCAGCTTAGGCAAACCCGGAGAAGTACCCTCGGAAACTGCCTCGTGTTGGGAATCACAAATTATTGACATCATCTAGGAGGAAGAAGGTTTTATGAATCGCCAGGGTATCAATAATTACCGCATTCAATTGAAAAGCCGCTTCAGTAACGGTAATGACGGTAATGAAAGCGGCTTAATCAACTCTGATTCATCCGAACTTCCGTTTACAGGGCGCAAATGAGCGCTGAGAAATCCAAGGACCTCCGCCTCCGACCCTTGACAGTTGTACACTTCACAAGGTTTCCTTGGATGCCCATAGATAGACCGACCTAGAGTATCATCACCATCGCTCGGGATCTGTGATGCGTACTTTGTCAGGGTCGAGGGAAGATCCGCGATGTTTCTATAAGAGACGATGCGCCAGCAGCATGTACGAGGTGATCGATATGATGCGGAGCGAGGGCGCACTGACATCAAGAGGTTGACCAAGAACTTGAAATAACGGATATTAGTAACGCTAAACCTCAATGAAGACGCTGGTTTCTTGACGCCAGGCCTTCAGACTTCCACAAACGGGTAAGCCTAACAAGAAGCAAATTATCATGAAATATGACATGATAAACGTACCGGTGCCGTACTATTGGAATCATTACTCCGATCAACAACGAACTGGATCCGATATATCGAACGTCTGATGGAGCCAAGAATACTACCAGAATAATCGCATGAAACGGGTAGACGGTGCTAAAAACTCTGGGGCGACAAGCTTGCGGTCATGCCAGCAAGGCGACCAGAACAAATAAGAAATAGAGAGTCTACCGTTGTATCATTCTTAAATTCCGATCATTCGTTAAGCAGTTTCAGATATCGTCTACTTCGTGTCGATGGTAATCCGTCCCGCGCGAACGAGGGAGGTGCTAGAACGCGTCGCGCCACATTACTGTTGAAGCTCCAGTTGCTGTTGCTGCCATGAGGACCGCCTCAACGACACAAAGTTGCCGCAATGCCGAGTGTCGCCTCACAATGTAATGTGCAATAATCGATACGGGCAACAGCCAGGGCCCGGGGTTCAGGCCTCAAGACCACAGGACCCCGCCCGAGTTTCGTAGTGGTCTTATGCGGGTGTAAGGACTTCAACAACTCCGAGTCTTGGTATTTCAGAGATAGGGTCTTCCCTGATTTATTCTTTTCTAACCTGAATAGCTCAGGTTTCAGCGAGTCTTGTCTGTCCAGCATATCAGCCGACTGCACAGACGTAAACGGGATATTACCGTGCAGTTACTCCACGAGTCTATTCTCCAATAAATCATGTATCCTCTTTTCCGACTTGGTCTGTTGGAGCTTGAGAGTCTTTCATCCTGTCTGTCAATGCGATAAAGCTGAAAGGATGGATTAGAGGCCCCATTCAATTAGCCTATCGCAAATATCCTGACCCCGGCACTTTTGAGCACCTTCCAGCTTCATATGACGAACCTGATGCATCATTTGTGATCCGATAGCATTGCCGTCTCCCTTTGGTTCGAAGAGCACCCTCCTCCTCCTCCCCGATGCGCATAAAGAAGGGCGCGCCTTCTGCAAAATGAGATGAATGGGCCTTTATCCCCAAAGTTAGGAGCACATGAAGACGCACCTTCTTTCGCAGCGAGAGAATCCGGGGTTACACTGTAGCCCCCCTCCTGGTGCCCCCTACTGGAAAGAGGAACGGGAATAAAGATTGGCGAAGGCGTATAAGGTCGAGGAATTTCTGAGCGCGAGTGACTTGGGCGCAAGGCGGGGGGGCGGTCCAGTAGCGTCTGAACTCTAGCGCACTTGCTGGAAAGGTCCGGCGGTATCCTCAGGGCGCAACAGCGTTGGATGAGGAGCTCCAACGGAAGGGAGTCCACTCCTCCGCCGACAATAGAGTTCCCGGAAAAGGAACGGAGCCGATTCGATCCTAAGCCGCGCTTGATGGCAACTAGCCAGGAGGATATCGTCCAAGCGAGTAACAAAAATATTCCAACGGATGAGCCGACTCTATTTCCCGGTAAATGGGCGTATGCGTCGAACAGTTTGGACGACGACGTCGTCGCCGTGACGGTTAGTGAAAAAAAAAAGTAGTCCCCACAAATTAAAGCCCGACATTGGAAATATCGGGTCTAACCATCATCACACCGGGAGCGCAAGTGGCTTCGTAAACGACCACGAATGAGGGGAAGGGTCAACTTGGACATTCACAATGGGCCTACTGTACCTCAACACCTCTATCTCGATCTACGCAACCCAATTTTGGCCAACCTCTGACAAGCCGCCTTTCTCATCAATTTGAATATTCCCCGGTCGTGAGTCCCAAAGATAGTATGCCCATGTCACCGGCTCCAATATGAAGAGGATTAGAAAGATGGAAGAGTCGTAAAGTCTTCAACTGTAGCTTAATTCAGTCTGGGTCTGACTAAATTATGTCCAGAACCAGAGGTGACGTCTACATCTCGAAATAGACGTCGGTAAACCAGTACACATGTCCTGGGTCGGGCATCCGATGGCGTGATTTTCGCTCGCGGAGTTGACAATGAGGGACCGGAACCGTTCTGAACGCTTCAGGTCAGATGTCTAGTATGAAATGAATGCAAGAGACTATTTTCTCACCAGTGGTTCTTGCGAAATGATTCTCATTCCCACCAGAATCAATGGAAAGGGAAGAAAATCTTAATCCGGCTAGAGAGCGGGCCATCGATTCGTCAGACTGCTGCCGCGACCGTGCAAACCTCTCCAATGCCGAGGACTTTGCTGAATGAATGGCACGAAGACGTCGCAGCTCGTTATATCCATAGCTTACAGCATTCACCGTTGATACGACTGTAAGCCGCCGCCGCAACAAGGAGAGTATGTCATCCAACTCGAATGGGATGCCCTAAATATAATAGTTGGCAACGAGGAGAGCAGGCCAATGAAAAAACAAAAGAGCGGTTGTATTCTGTTCCGAGAGATATCCGACCCTGTAGATCACCAAGTGTCAAAATTGGGGACAGGAAAAAGAAGCAAACTGATCCCGCGAACCAGGACACGCTGCATGTATAGTCAGCGAAAGAAGATGATGTATTTAGGACCCACGGCAACCACTACCGTTTTAAGGGAGCAGCGAGGTTGGAGACAAGCTCCTCACCACAAGTCGTGTAGCCTAAATCTCGGAGAACATGGGGGGATGCTCATCTTGTAAATCCTTGCCAAACGAAAAAGAAAAAGCGAGGATAGCGGGGTCCTGAAAATAGATCATCGCCAAGGAGCAGAGTTATTAGTCGATGCACCATGTGTGCTGTCCGATGCTCTACCAGTAAATTAACGGCATCACATGTGTCGGGAAAGCCTGAAAACACCTAAAATTTGCAGTGCATCAACCTGCGGACCAAAAGCATCGAAGTCCTACACTGCCTCAAGATGAGGTGCCGACTCACATTGGCTGAGAATCCGAGGAGCCTTCGATCCGGTTTATCGGAGGAAGAAAAGGGCTAAAGGGCGACTACCATTAGCGGTCAGAATTAAAAGCGGCTCCGACCACAATCGTATGCGAAGCTGATGGTAGACGGTCAAACGGCCATAGAGATGGCCGTCTGATTCGGACAGGGGATCTAGAGTACTTACCCGCATCAAGATACCATCCGGCAGTGCTTGTCCGGCGGAAGGAGGTGGATATATGCCTTTGAATCTGACTGGCGCAGGTAGAGATGACCTTAAAGAACGGGATGTACGGAAGACCCTGTAGATGAGTTCTGAAAGCACTACAGATGACACATGTTGATTAGTGCTAGCCCTACCGACAAGTTGGAAACCAACCGAATTTCATGAATGATCTGATTCTGTCTTCCGATTGAACGCTAAATAATACTGAAGTTTAGCGCATGGTATACGCGAGAACCAGGTCCTAATGCGCCCACCATACCGGGTTGAATTTTGAGGAAAAGGCACAGTGAAGATAACGTGCAGATAAGTCAGACACGCCAACTGAGCGTTGTTCATAGATGTCTTCAATGGAAAAATCGTCTCTTGTTCGCGACCATCTAGAACTAATGATATCATTATGACCGTGGAGTAGACATGCACATAAAATGAATGAGGCGTGATGAAGGAGCGTGGGATTCATGAAAATGACGGGAATGAATAAATGTAAAGAAGCGCGCACGAAAACCAGTACAACCAATATCCCAAAAAGCTACCACAGAAAACCAACAGTCGCAGCGTGTTAACGCAGAGACAACATTCGCCCGCCCTTGCTCTTCTTCGCTCCAGCCAAGAAGTTACGACCAGCGGCCATGACTCCGTGCGAGTATCCAGTCACCGGCTGAAGCTTTGGGTCCGCAGGCGTAATGTTCGTATGATAGGGCGCAAAGAAGGGGATATCATTATCGTCCATTTTGGTTACGCAGGGTACAGGCGGTGAAAGCGAATATGCGCTCGACGGCAAAGACAGTCTCTTGACACTGTGTTTTTCTGAGGAAAACACTGGCGGCGGTGAAGGCGGGCTCGTAGTGCGAAAGCAAAAGGAGAGCGTGTACAGCGTGAGGGCAAAGCCAAGAAGAACTGCAAATGCGATGGCGACGCGCCAAGCGGAGAGCAATAGTGAAGGGTGGGCGACGTTGCTAACGGGCGGCATTCTTGAAAATAGCTTGATGGTGGTGGTTGCGGTTGAAGTGGTAGTTGGCACACTTGATAAGGATGGATCGAGATGCGGGAAATGCCGCAGGCAGTTCTACGGCAACTTCCGTTCCTTCCTTCGTCATGTTTTGGTGCGTAGTATACCCGGGAAGGTTCAGTAACTCTGGTCTCTCGCTGGTATTCCATGAGATAGTTCTAAATCCTCTAATATTGACTTGGATCTGCGTAGATGGTGGGCTTCAGGCCACTGACAGGATAGACAGAAGCGGGGGAAGACCTGTTGCACCTTGTAGATCCATGTGGACTCGTTTTCTTGCACTTAATTTCGCAGTGATTCCTATTACCATCAGAAACATGACGTGTCTTTTGAATTTAGTATGTCATGCGGAATTCCTCGCATCATTCCACCCTTGTTTCTCTAATCCCATCAGCCTTACCCCAGTGCCCATTGGTTTGACAGCGTAATCTGTACTAAGCTGGCGTATCATTTAGTACTCTTTGTATACCAGATTGCAAGGTGTACTTTGCCCGTTACCCACTATACACGTGAGTATAAGATGATGCTCATAACGGTAAAGCAGAAGTGAGGCAGCTCCAGACGTGAAAACAATGAGGGAATCCCGTTGCTACTAGCCCCTTGTGAATATGTACTGAATTCTTTAACTTGTCTTGTTTCTTCTTTCCAAAATCTCACTACAGTGTAAATTACCCTTTTCATTCGATTTTGAGCATTTGAAGTACAAATTTGCCAGATGTGTCTGGACATAGTAAGGTATACGACGTAGCCTTTTCATTCCCCCTGCTTAGTGTATCAGATATTTAGGTATGTAAGGTAAGCTAAAGTGATCATCACCTAAAGTAAGGTGCTGAAGTTGGACTGGATTTCATTCCACCCTGCGACTACGAGTCCAATGTCGATATGGACAGCCTCCTTTGGAATGATTAAGCACTTACGGCAAAGGCCTCATGGGTGATATCATGCCGCAGTTTTACGCAATCCCGGGCGCCGTAGGAGCTAGAAAACCAGGCTCAGCACTGGCAGAACTTGATTGGTACCACTGCCGTCCCAAGCCATGAACTTGATCGCTAGCAAGAGAGTAACTTAAGGAAGCAAGATACACGCATGAGGGGACTCAAAAATATGGCAGAGATTGACAAATAGAAGCCGAAAAATCAACTGAGCACAGCCTAGGCGATGTCGTCGCAAGTCAACAATGGTCAGCGCCAAAGAAGCTGCGCGCCACCAGAGACATCCCAAAAAGGAAATAAAAGCCTGCCCTAAACCCATCCGATAACGTGCGACAGGGCACTGCAGAATTCAGCCCTTTGCCCGTTTTCATCTCATCTACGACCATCAAAAGGTAAAGCCCTTCCTTTCTCCCTTTTCCTTATCTCACGGCGGGATACAGAACATATACAGTAGCATAATGGAGGAAGAAGTCGCAGCACTTGTACGGTTTATCGCCCTTTGAATGCAGGCGCAAGTTGATCTCCTTTCCAGGTTATTGACAATGGATCCGGAATGTGCAAGGCCGGCTGTGCGTCCCATTTTACGTCTGTTTTGTTCTATCACTGATCTTTTTGCAGTTGCTGGTACAGATATTCACTTTCTCTTGTTGCTGTTGGCGCTGAATCACAGTTTTCTCCAGGCGATGATGCTCCTCGCGCAGTTTTCCCGTGAGTTCGATTTCTTGCTAATAACGTGCAGGAAACTCACCAGAACTAGGTCTATCGTCGGTCGCCCTCGTCACCAGGGTGTCATGGTCGGAATGGGCCAAAAAGACTCCTATGTTGGGTCCGTGCTCAACTTTTTCTCGCATCTACGCCGCTTATCTTAGCGATACAGTGATGAAGCACAATCTAAGCGAGGTATCCTTACGTTGAAATACCCCATTGAACACGGTATCGTCACGAACTGGGATGACATGGAAAAGATCTGGCATCACACCTTTTACAATGAACTCCGTGTCGCCCCTGAGGAGCACCCAGTTCTATTGACGGAGGCGCCTCTCAACCCCAAGGCGAACAGGGAGAAGATGACCCAGATTATGTTCGAGACCTTCAACGCCCCTGCCTTTTACGTCGCTATCCAGGCCGTCTTGTCTCTGTACGCCTCCGGTCGTACCACTGGTATCGTCCTGGATTCCGGTGATGGTGTCACGCATACCGTGCCCATCTATGAAGGTTTCGCTCTTCCTCATGCTATCCTCCGTCTCGACCTTGCTGGTCGTGATTTGACCGAGTACTTGATCAAGAACTTGATGGAGCGTGGATACCCCTTCACCACCACGGCCGAGAGGGAAATTGTCCGGGACATCAAAGAGAAGCTGTGCTATGTCGCCCTTGACTTCGAGCAGGAGCTGCAGACCGCTGCGCAGAGCAGTGCCCTGGAGAAGTCCTACGAATTGCCTGATGGACAGGTTATCACCATCGGTAACGAACGGTGTGTTCATCTTGCACTATTGTAGTAGTACGTGTATAACTGATGCTTCTCGTAGGTTCCGTGCTCCTGAGGCACTATTCCAACCGGCTTTCTTGGGATTGGAAGCCGCTGGTATTCACGAGACAACGTATGTTCACTACTACGTCTTCTATTCTTGTCGCTCAATGACAAATGCAGATACAACTCCATCTTCAAGTGTGATCTTGATATCCGTCGTGACCTTTACGGCAACGTTGTCCTCTCCGGAGGTACAACGATGTTCCCTGGTATTGCTGACCGTATGCAGAAGGAGTTGACGTCGCTCTCGCCCTCCAGCATGAAGGTCAGTGTACATCTCAATGTACCGGCAACCGCCGATTTAATATCTTGTATAGGTCAAGATCGTTGCTCCTCCCGAACGCAAATATTCCGTCTGGATTGGTGGTTCTATTCTTGCATCGCTCTCCACGTTCCAGAACTTGTGGTGCTCGAAGCAGGAGTACGACGAGAGCGGTCCTGGTATCGTTCACCGCAGTAAGTGCCTACAATTTTCTCTGTCGGACTGGTCCTGATCCTTCTTTTCCTTCAGAGTGCTTCTAAGCAACGAGCTGGTTGGAATAGGATAGAAGTTAATGTAGGAAGTGGATTTCTGTTTCTGCTACTGGTCTCGCATATACAATACATCGATTACGCGTAGGTCTTCATTGTCACTCTGTACTACTTTGGTGATGAGGATTTGGATTTTCTCTCTTTCTCCATTCGTTTGTGCGTCTGGTAACGATTCTTTATGTCATTACGTTTTGTGAAGTAGCGTCTGCGACGACGGTAGGATGTTGAATCTCAATAATCAGTGTTGGATCGACGTTTGTTAGTGGAAGTACTAGTAAGTGATGAATTCTTCCTGCACTAACCGCGCTGATTTAAACTAATGTTCTCAACCTCAAGAGACTTAGAACTTGGGTTTGTGCGAGTTGAATACTAAAGTGCCAAGACACAACATAATCATGGCTACGTCCAGGCCATGCTATTTTTACAATCATTCAAACCTTCAGATGTTACTCACCCTGCCCAAGCAACGACAACCGTACTCCAAACATAATCTTAGATCGCAAGACTCCGAGATGGCAGACGACTGCCCAAGTATGCCGGCCGTGCGAAGGGGGATTTGTCGTATCATGTTACACACCAATGACCATGTTCCGATCTTGTAGTCGATATATTGCAAGGTGCGTCCTCACGAATCTCTGGCTCTGTTCTGATGTTGGTTTCTATCCACAATAGGATTTACTAAGACTACACTAATAAATCCCCCGCGATTTACTTGGGCGTGTCTGATTAATGAAAGATCAGACGGTCGGCAATGCTTTGAACACTTGTTACTAAAGTGCGTCAGCTCTCTATTGAGGGTATGCCATCTATTGCTGTTTTCTCCGGTGACATTTTGGCACTGCCATCTGAATGTGGATCTTGGTTAATGGCCAGGTTCAACATACGACGCTGTTGCGCGACATCGAGCTTCAAGTTCGTTATCTCAAATCCTGCGCCACGCACGAAGCTGGGAAGCAAACCGTCTGTCTTTTGTTTTCCGTCATTTTGTATTGATCGGAACAGACGTTGCTGCCTCATGTTGCAGGTCTAGGTTCGAGGACTCTTCTACGCCCCGCCCCCCCCCCCCCCCCACTTCAGGGCTTCGGTTACAAAGTGGGTCTCCGAATAGAAGTTGACTAGCATTCAATGTCGGGTTAATTTGCTATTTTGATAAGAAATGAGGACGCACGTTCTCACAGACCAAGTTTGCTTTGGAGCTTGGGCCCACAAACACCTGTCCGACTTGTGTCTACCCGCAGTGTAGCTGCTTCTCTATATTTTCTCGTAACTTCCCCGACGAGTCGGTCGTTAGAAGACCTCGAGGTGATATCAGCAGACAACTGTCCGGTCCAACGATTGGCGCAAGCTGCATGGTCAACAAATCAGAACCTTACGTACCGCGGTTTTCACTTCCACATCTTCGAGTTGCCTTCGAGACTAATTTCCTACGGCAAGGCACTCGGTTTACCGACATCCTCATGGCACGAAAATACCGTCAGCCGTACCCTTAATTCTCATATAAGGGGGTCACCTCGCCAGTTTCAATCCTCAGCACCCAAAGCTAAAACATGTCTGCCCCAGAAACCACTACCAGATACGCCCCCTCCGAGTTCGCCTCTGTCGGCGGACAGCAGGTTGTCGGCCGTTCCAATCAGGGAGCTGTTGCTCCCAAGGAAGCTTTGAAGCTCCGTTTGGACCTCAACCTCGAGGTTGAAATCGCCATCCAGGCCAAGGTCAACGGCGATATCACCTTGTCGCTCCTGTACGTGGCTTGTAGTCATTTCGGCGGTGCTCAGGTTGACATTTTTGATTCCAGCGAGTGAGCCTTTGTGGATATACAAGGATAGATTGGAAGTAGTTGTAGACCTGTTTGGTAAGGATTTGCATTTCGTTTGAAGGGAAAGTCAAAGGTGCTCAACTTAGATCCACTAGGTTTAAACGAGTCGTTCGTTACTTGCGATGCCTCACCCAGTCAGACAGTCACCTATCTCTTACTTTCCTGTCATTCTCTCTTTTTCTTCACGAGGTCTTACCGTGATATGAGACGAAATACGTATTTGTTGAGAACCAACTTTTCGTGTTTCGTCAGTAAGAGCGTCGAGTGGCCCTTGAAAGCGAGAATTTGCCAGCTGAACGTTGCCATCTCTCCGCTGGATAACGCTGGAATATGATGTGCTCTGTGCCCGTGAGGCACTTGAAAAAAGAATATGGATGGCTCATATATTTGGACTGGATACACATATGTTAGATAGATGCGTGGTTCTACTGCAGCGTAGCCATCGCCCATCTTAGATCCAGCCATCCCGCCAACGCTGCATTCTCTCGAGATCTTGGCCGATGAATCAGTTAAATAAGAAATTTATTCCCTAAAACGCTGGAAGGGACTCACAATTAAAGTCATCCATATCTTGTACACCAATATGAAGCCGGAAGCCACTCTGCCGCAATGATATGAAGCGGCCGAGGAGGTCGTCTGGTATGATAACGGTACTTGGGCCTTTAACCGAGACTTCTCGTAACACTGTTGACTCTCTAAGACGACTTTCCAGCACGGATAAGAGGAAACCGATATTAGGAGCCAGAAGGGAAGAGGCGTCCAGTGTTAGGTCTGCCAGCATAGGAACAACACCTGACGTAGGGGATAGCGTCAGGCACTGAAGGAAATGTGCCTGCAGATCCACGACATACACATGCAACTGCACCAATCGAGGGCATGCCTCCAGCAGGGGAACGAGATCATCACCCTTGATATCATGTTCCGGATTGACGTTCCCTGACAGAACGAGCACCGTCAAAGAGCATGACGAACGATAGATGAAATGAGAGATGACGTTCATATTGACCACGATAGTTTCTGCGGCGCGTCTAGGTTTCTTGTAGTAAAGCATTAGGGATTGGAGGGCGGGTGCAGTGATGGTCTTTAGCGAAGCGGGGGACGCTAGGACCAAGGAGTTTAGGTCAGGAAGTAGAGACTGCGAGGTGCTCATAGCGGGGGTCCTCGAAAGGATGCTGCACTCGCGAAGCCGCTCACAGCCCCTAAAGAACTGGTCCTCTAGACCCCGACGGGACCTGAGGCCATCATAGTTGTCCCGGTAATGTGTTAGCTGGTTCCAGGGAAGGATAAACGGTATCGGCTCGTCCATCATAACGTCAACGCTTTGCAGCATGGGAGCATCAGAGAATATTGGGAAGAACTTATCACGTTCCTGTGACGGTAGCTCCGATTCGAACAGAGAGATACAAGTAATGCACTCTAGGATGGGAATACGCCCTCGGATATGACGCATCTCAGGCCAGAGATAGTCGGAAGCGGTGAAATGAAGAGTTTTCCAGCGATGAGAATGCGAGATAAGGATGTTAATGAGCTTTCGCTGGATGGTAATGTCGACGTCATAGATACCCTCGAATTTAGCACGGATTTGGAGAGGGGCATCTCCTGACCTCCGTAAGTATTCAGCAAGAATGTCGTTCTCCACCCCTCCCTCGAGGGGATAGTCTGAATACATCACGTTTGAGTCAATGATGACCGTCGTCCAAAGCTGTTTGGAGGACAGAGCTACTGCTCTCCATTTCTTGCAAACACGGGAGAAACGCCACAAAGGACTCTCGGTTTGTGGCATGGATATTCATCCTTGAAGTAAAAGGCTATCTCGAGGAGGATTTCTGGTGGGAGGCATCTCAAGGACGAGAGAACCGATTTTAAGGTCTGGACGACATTTTGTTGGACCCTGATAGTTCTACCACTCGCCGTAGGATTCTCCAACATTTGTTGGGCGACCTCTAGCTCCTTACGAGCCTGCGATGCGATACGTGCATCAGGACAATTATTAGAGCGGCGAACACAGAAGGTATCGCTGCTTGTTGTGAGATAATTGCCTAGAAGAAAACAGGAAGGGATAGGGATGTCAAGTGAATATGTGAGCGTAGAACCACGAATTGACGTACATATGTGCATTTGGCTTGTTCTGCTGTACTTGACCAGCTCTGTAGATGGTGGTAGAAAGACAGTCAAGACAATTATTATTGCTTTAGACCGCTCGGCGCTCCGCTCCGACATCGCGGCCACGTGGGATGATTCCCACGTTAAGGTGAAATCCAATCACTGTCCTATCTTCTCGCCAATATAAAGCTCGCCAGATATGAACAGAAAATGTGCTGGCGGCAAAAAACTGAAGCACAAATTTCATGGCACGATTTCGTGCCCGAGGCGACATGAAAATGGAGCGTGAGAGCTGACTACTGCCTTTTGTATGACCCAACTACTGTACCATAACTACCATTTCGACCAAGTGTTCAGTAACGGGTAACGCTCCCAAAAAACAGTTGGTACCAATAATTTTCTTTCGATTTTTCCGATTTCTTTTGTATTTTTTTCGACCAAAATTTTCCAAATTTATGTACACTTGGTCGAAATGGTACAGTATGCCGATGGCACTCAGTTCTGCTCTCATCTCTCCCTCGACGTATTTTGTCCTGAAACTGGTTCGCCTCAACTTTGAGCTCCCCTAATGTCGGACAACAAGAAGTCTTGCTTTTCTCCACAGATACTGGCCCGGAGATGTCATAAGCATGAGAAGATATGTAAAATGGCTCAATTTTCGCACAGATATGCCTTATAGGAGCACTGTAAGGAGCGGAATTAGAGTATAATTTTAAATGCCGGCCCTTCAGGCCTCAGGAGTCATGCACATCTACCGCTGTTCCACGGGAACAACTCTCTCGCCCATGCTGTTGAGCAACGATACCCCAGCCGAGGATCAGCCCAACCAGAATCAAATTTCTAACCTTCCTCTGCTCTCCTCTGCAGCTCAGCTGTCCGTGGGCCTCGGTAAACTTGCCGCTATCACAGGAGGGCAGTGAAGACCACGCTGCTGAGCGGTAAGCGTAGAGAACCTGAGGATTGTGACGGTAAAGGTGTCGTTTGTCAAACGATTCGCAAGCGACGATGGACCAGTCGACCGGTCGGACTCATAATGAGGCTGCTGGGTCTTGTTCACATACAAGAACCTCCAAGCATTATGGAAAGCCCTACAGAATGCCTTTAAGATAGGAGATTTCTGGGAACGGCTAGGGCCCCAGTACGCACCGCGTGGAAAATGCCCGCATTGCAAAGTGCCCGAGTCGATGGAGCATATCTTGATTGAATGCTCAATCGAAGGGAGAGCCACACTATGGAATTTAGCGCAAGAGTTGTGGGAAAAGAAAAACCAGGCGTGGATCCCCCCGACCTACGGCGTAGCCCTTGGAGTAACCCTGGTGCAAATCCGGACTACAGAAGGGAAAGTAGACCGCGGTGCGACGAGACTGTACAGAATATTGATGACAGAAACCGTACACCTCATCTGGAAAATACAATGTCAGCGCCGGATACAAAGAGGAGATGATGACACCACAAAATGGCACACCCGTGATGAAGTAAGAAGTCTGTGGACTGATGCGATGAACCGTAGGTTGATGATAGATTGTCTATTAAGCAACAGATGCAAGTATGGATCGAAGGCACTGAAGAAGAAGACAATCTTAGCGACATGGCGAGGAACGCTGTCACAGCTGGATGACGACTATTTTGCACGAGTCAAAATGACATCAAAACGCTCTTCTGGGATTTTGCATCGGTCAAAATCCTTCAGTATTTCCTTATTAGGGAGGTGCCAAGGATTTTGATTCCATTTTGACCCGCGCAAAATAGTCGCCACCCAGCTGTGTGTATAACGAGAAGGCCCTACCGGAAGACTGGACGTATCAGACCGGGGTTTTAGTGGGTATGGTGCCGGGCCGACGAAGGCCGCGAGGAAGGCACCAAGACCCACACGGACTTGAATAGTCGTACGTAAATAGCATTTCCCCGTGTAGATCTTCCGGGTCACCTCGTTTAAAACTTTCTTCCGTCCATTGGGGCCTGCCCCTCCTCTCCAAGCGAGCGAGCTGGTTTGACGTAGTCAATTGCAGCATTGCTAAGTACACCAGTACACGCTCTACAAAAAAAAAAAAACCGTCCAAGCATGTCAGACACTGGATATGCAACTTTCTTCATTCAATGAGGTCGCCCATCTTCGTCGATGCCTACATCCTACGTCATTCTCTTCGCTCGCAATTCTTCTTCTATGGTATCGAAGAGATAGCACCCTTACAAAGGCGTATCAAGGATGGTCGATATTTGATGAGTCGACGTAGGGGTAGGTGTTAAGTGTTCGGCAGAAGGGAGAATTTGATTTTGGCTGGCAGGTGCAAGGTGGAGAGCGGATTTAACAAAGACTTCAGAGCTGAGGTGTAAAGCTGTAGGACCAGTCTGGGATTTCCTCAGCTGGTATAATTGACGATGAAGGATTCCATCTCCGATGCAGTAAAAAGGATCTCGAGTGACATTTTAATATTCACTGAAACTATGCTGGAAGAGCAACGAACGACGGGATGTAAATTCGAAAAAATCCGTTAACTATGAGACTTGTCCCGGTTGAAGTGGTTTATATACCGGGTGAGTTGGGGGAAGGGTAAGTCGAAAGGATCTGAGGAGTTCGTGTCGAGCTCGACATCACAGAGATGTGGCGCCTCACTGAACATGAGATATGTTCCGTCATTTTTGGAGAGCGTGCCAGTGTCGGTGATACGAAAATTGATCTGCTCGAGGATAGGAAGGCAGTGTTCAACCTTCAGATACATGTAATGAAAGAACATCACTGATGCATGAAATTCGAAGGATTTCCATCGGAAAGCCTGCGAGACAACGTCAGTGAGGATGCGCATTGTCGACTTGGAGTAAGAGACGTCTTCAAAATTAAGATATATGCGAAGAGGCATACTTCCTGAGCGCCGAAGCTGCTCAAGAAGGACAACTTGTGCCTTTTTTCATAAATTGAGGGAGGATAAGAAAGTGTTGTTGAGAATCACTGTACTCCATAATGCTTTGGAGGATAATGCGACCGCCTTCCATTTTCGACAGACCCGTGCAAAGAGCCAAGGTCCGCCAGGATATCCACCATAGCTCTTGTCTTCGACGTTGCAGATTGCAATTTCTAGGAGAATCTCTGGGGGTAACCGCCGCAAAGGAGAGATGAGGGATTGCAGCAAGCGGACCACGGCTTTCTGTGTCCTTTCGGCTGGACTACCAGGCTCAGCAATGTCCAATATTCCTTGTGCCACTTTTAGTTCCTCTCTCGCCTTTGTCTCGATGTATTCGCTGGGTTGGTCGTTGTTGCGGTGACAGATACAAAAAGTGGCCTTGTTGGTCCACAAATACTCGCCTGGATATCTAAAAAGTTCAATATAAGATGGAAATTATATATGATCTCACATATATGCATTCGTAAGACCTATAAGAATACGTGAAGGAGCTAGTGAACAAGATTTGAGATGAGCCAGATAGGGGGATACTGGCAGAATCAGATGCCGTGGGAATGTCGGCTCCGGTAAACCGTTCCCGGGCCGATCATCCGATACTCTCAGTTAACTTTCATCTACACTGGGCTGCTGTCAACTTATCTCGGGGAGGAATATAAGGCTGATGAGACAAAACGACGGTGGCATTGAGTGGTGTGAAGTTCTCTCACTTTCCTCGGAGTGACAGAGGCTGGAGTATTTTTTTAGACAGCCTTAGCAGTCAATCTTCACCTTTGTCAAGTAGGACACGCATCTATCTCCTCAGTCCCTCACTTTCCATCCTTATATACTGCTCGTATCAAGGGACTGTGCATTGTATTGAGGGCTACATCCTATCTCTCTATGTCGGATTCAGCATACAGCTAGGAACTGGTTGGGAAGCGTCAGCGTCAATCAGAGATCATGGTTCTCCGTGCTCCTCGCTTCCTGCGTCTTTATTTACCCTTACGGTGAACAGCAAGGCGCGCATGATGGCTCTATTCTCCATCCCGGGATGGTTCGGTTCGGGGTATTTTCCAACTGACAAGTTCAAAACGATGATTATCAACAGATTACAGTACTCCTTCAGGCAACTCTCCGCCTTGGATCCACTTTCTAAATGTGAAATACGTTTGGTTGGTGAGTGCTATCATTGTGAAAAACCAGGTCTACATCTCTAACAGTGCTCAGAGCTAGTCTCGTGCCCTCTACATAAGCCTCTCTGTCGCCAGGTGTTGGTCCGATTCATTCGCCCTGCGTCCGCTCTTTCAACAGTAGGCCCCGCTACGGACCTTCATAAATCAGAAAATAGTACCGTCTCCCAAGACAATGTTTCTACGTGTAATCGCCATATTGCACTTGGTCCTCTGCAGAGTACACGGGATTACGCGATTCCTGGATAACTAGATTTTGATAAGCCGGGATTCAGTCTGCAGACCGGACCGAGACCCGCCTTCTCTTCATCCCCGGTTCTATGGTTATTCACCTATGTGCCTGCCTGCATTCATTGTCCCGGTTTCGGGAAGAAATTCTAGGCTTTCAAACGAGGACGTTGTTTGGCATACCCTGGGGTGGATCACAGGTGTGTACTTACCCCCCGCAAGGTAGATGGCTTGGGGTGGCGTGGCGACTCCCGCGTTGTAACTGCAAGGTTTTCCCAAGTTTGATGATCCACTCCTTACCGTTGCTATGTCGTCACATTCAATAGATGGACCTGTTTCAGATGTCTACCATCATTGAAAGAATGAAGACGAGGCACCTCTGTACTAGAGACAGTGAATCCCGGTCTTTCCGCTGCTGCCGACCTTTGTTGCGACATTAACGCACAATGAAATGTATTCCCAGAAAATATCCGGCATCTTGCCTCCCTCCCGGCATGCCATCTCAACAACACATCTGTTTTCGACTCTTGATGGACCATACGACCTACCGACTCCCGTGATTACGGACCATGTTTTCGCGCAGAGTAGCATAAGGCGGTCGCAAACACAGGCCTTTCGCGCGCGTATAAATTCGACCATATCCTCAACAATGACAGAATATTCATCCTACAAACACTCGTTTCTCCCACTACTTTCATTCTCTACATCTATACCACCTCACTGCGCCAAACCATGATGTTCTTCGCAAGAATCCTCACCTTCCTTTCCGTCACCGCCCTTCTCTCCGCTGCCCTTCCGCTGGTCCCTCGAGCTAACGTTGGTGAAGGTGAGAGATTTCACAACTGGTCCTGACATTTTTGACTCACTTGATCTATAGGCACTTGGTACTATCCGGGACTAGGATCCTGTGGTATAACCAACACCGCATCGGACATGATCGTAGCGGTCTCGCACTCGCTATACGACTCGTATCCGTATGTCCCTCCTTCCAATGCCTTTCCTCCCTACAGCTGATACCTCCAAGTGGTGCTACCGCAAACCCCAACCTGTACGAATCTAACTCATAACTCGTTTGACCTCTGTCAACTCACTGCCGTTGTGTAGGAACCCGATTTGCAACAAGAGATTGGTCGCGACCCGTACGTGATTTTTTCTTCCTCATTCACTGGCGCGTCTCAATCATACGTTTCCTGTAGACGGAGGAAAGTCAGTTACCGTTACCGTCACAGACAAATGCATGGGGTGCGCCGGAATGTACGACCTCGACTTTTCTCCCACTGCATTCTCGCAGCTTGCCAGCACCAGCGTTGGACGTCTCACTGGAGTAAGCTGGAACTGGGTTGCTTAAAGAGACTCCCTTGCATATCTCTCCATATACCATCCGGTCGAATCTATTATTGGATTCGATAGGCCTTATACTGCATAGGAGATCGCACCGGTTTGCGAATCTATGTACCTATCATTTATTTAACATTCCTTAGCGTTTCAATGAAGAATGCCTGGCAGAGGCAGCTCATAAGTTGGAATAGTATGCACGTGAGCTTGAGGCTCAATACAAGGTAACAACTCATGTAATAAACTTATCACGAACGGTGAATGGAAATCCCTCGATTCTCTGTCCTGGATGTCAGCCCGAGGTCCGTGCTCCACCATCTGAGAAGGTTACTCACCTTACACCACCGGTTGTCATCGTGAGAGCGGCCAATTACTTCGTAAGCGATGCTACAGGATGGACACCGAAGACGCAGCCTGATGCCTATCCGAAGGCGCATATCAAGCGCACAAGCCTATACGGAGAAGGCCGATCCTGGTTCATTTTTTTCGAGCTTTCATCTTCACCATTTGTCCCCCAAAAACGCGTACATAAATTTCCAGGCAACAGCACGGATTAAATCCAACATATTTAACATTGAATCTAATAACCAGCTATCTGCCTCGTCACTGCTCGCTCACAGAGACGATACCACGCTGTTTGGAAAGAGTAAGCTGATCCTCAATGGCGCGCATGCCATGAACCAATATAATATCGATTTCTCTCCCCCCAAGGCTATCTCGCAGCACAACGATCTCTAACGAGCGAAGGGATCTCATCGCCGCGCAAGCCTTATCCAGCTTCCTCCAAACCGAATAATCGTCCGAAGGATTATATACAGAGTCATAGCAGACACGAAACGCGACGTGTCGGATATCGCTGTTCTTGCAGTGCTCAAAGTTTTGATTCCACCATTCCAGTAGACCCAGGTCAGGAAAACCGGCAGTGACGTCGGGTTGACTATGATGATCCCATAGTTGCACAGAAATTGAGCGCAGACGACGGATGGGCAGTATTGGGAGATTGTGGTGAACTAAAAGGTATGTTCAGTCAAACCAGGAGACTTATGAGACGTATTTGACATACTATGGGAATCTCTGGGTATGTGGAGGACCGTGATGTGTCGAAGGTTGCCCTTTTCCATCTGTTCCTTCATTTGAAGGATATGGTGGCGGTCATACAAATTAACATCGATTGAATGAGCCATGTTCGCCAGTGCCGGACAGAGAGACATGACACTCTCATATTCAATTGGTCGATAGTTGCCCGAGCAAGTGAGAGACTGCACCCGAGTCTTACAACCGTCGTGCTGGCAAACTTCCTTGCTCACAAACTCAGTGTCAATGAGACATAGCTCCTCCACACGACTCGACACCAAGGAACATAGGATGCTTATCGAGGGAATCACGGTGCCAATTAATTTCAGAGACCGAAGATGAGTAAGGTTGGATACGGTTTCCCAGAATGTTGGGCCCATGCTGTTCCACTCGGTACAGGAGACCGCGATCTTCTCTAATCGAGGCAGAGATTGTAGAATCAGGCATGGAGGAACGCCGCCTTCTTCTCCAGGTGTGACTCCGATCAGAGATTTGACTACGTGTGGTATATCAGATGAAGCGACACATAGATCGTGGAAAGATTGGCGCAAATGTGAGGTCTCGATGTCTACTTCTCGGAACAAGTGCTCGCGGGCTCGAGGCAGGAACGAGCGACAGACAAGGGAACACGACCTGAGTGCAGGGATATCGGAACACAGGATATCGATGATGCAGTCAATCAGCTCTTGAGGTAGCGGAGGAGAATGGCTCTGTACCTAGAAAGAATATGATATCAGTTTCAGGATCGACGGTGGTTTCAGTGAAGGACTTGCCTCAATCTCCATTCTTGTCATCTCGTCCATTGAGGGACCGCCGGTTCAAGAAGTAGTACCAAGTAAAATAGTATAGCGTTGAGGAAGATCAGATAATGGAACACTCGGCCTCGAGGAAGTGATAGTTTGATGTCAAGGATAGGACGGGACGGGACGGTAACCGGCCAATCTTTGTCAGCACAATAGGGAAGACAAGCCATACGAAGTATTACGGTAGGCAGTAGATAACGAGAGTAGGCGCCTACGCATTCTAAAAACCGTGCAAATTCAGGATCACTCCGAAAAATATAAAATTTCCGGAGAGTTTCTAACTGCCAGAAACTCATTACGAAACTGGCGGGGCATATCCCGCCCAGGGCGGGACTGTGTCGGGATAGGGCGCATACCCATATATCATTAGTATGCTGCTGGTTTCAGGATTAGTTTCTGAGCATCAGAAACTCTCCAGAAATTTTACTTTTTTCGGAGTGGATGGGTAAGGGGGACGAGATGTCAAACGGTTGACCAACTGCTCTCTGTTTGGATGTTTAACGTCAAGGTTGAGACACCTGCAGTAATAAACAGCGAGAACGGAGAGGCCAAAGCGTTGCTGACTTCTTTGGTACGAAGGGTGTAAGACGACGACAGGGCGCTCACAAGAAGGACACAATGAGCTCGACCACAACTAGTTTTCAACGCGCCTTACATTCTGCACGTGAAAGCCAGGGACAAGGCGCCACTCGGGCCTGAGGACGCTCATCCTAAGGGATAATGCCAAAACACCAATCGGCGTTGTCCTAGTCAAACAATGAGGAAGGTCAACATGGAGCAAAATACAATTACCGACGGAAATAAACATACTACTTGACCTTGTCGTTCCGCCCATCTGTTTGCCATCTCATAAAGGCAGACTGATTACCCGCGCCCCATTACAAAAGGAAGGAGCGCTAAGCGGGGCTGAGCCAGGTGATTGTCTTGTAGGATTTTGTCCATCGCGACGTCTTGGAGTCGTACAAATTCTTGGTGACGAGCTCGGGAATGCATTATATGCGCCTATTTCAGCATCGCTTCCAGGTGGCTTTGCGTCTGCACAAAAAATGAAAAGAGCCGCGAAGACGTTGGCATCGACAAATAGACCGGTAGATGGTTGTGACGCGCATCGTAAGACAGGTCCAAGTCATTCAAGACACTCCGTGCTTCATTGGTCTCGTCGACGCGCCTATTCTCCGTATTCAAATGAACCGCAGTATGCATACTTTGTGTTAAAGTACTCCTTGAGCTTCGTGTATGCGGAATCGTCGGCTTGAAGCCAAAATGGTGATAGTCAGGGACCCGGTGAGCTTCAGTGACTATTTTCGCTTTCGCATCCATAAATTCGCCTCTGACAGATGAAATCCATCCGACCTGTTTGGGATTGACGACCGTTCCTGACTGATAAAGTCAACACGATCGAGGCCCTGTTCAACGCCAATTTACTGACCTCAAAGGCAGACGTATCTTCCTATTCAACGAGTTTGCATTAATGTAACTCTCGTTGTTGATCCATAATACTGGATGAGCGGAGGTAGCTCATGCCGAAACAGTATACCTCTAGTAGGTGTCATCTTCGAATTGCTGTAGGGTACGGAAGACCAAATCCGCCGAGTCTTGCTGCTCTTCATACCGCTCTTGGCTGTCTTCATATACGGCATAAAGCGCATTTGCTAGCAAGCGTTTGCAGATCTCAAACAGAGATAGAGTATCCGCGCACAAAGATAGTCTGATTGGTGGTCTGAGCAGTCGAATCATGATCGCGCTTCCGCACTGCACCGTGCATGATGTACGATATTGAGGCGTCAGGTCTCGCCATTACCATGACTGACAGTTTTCGTCGACATCGAATATTAACCAGAAGAGCGTGACCGACATGCACTTGTCACACCCGGCAACAAGTATAATATACCATTGCAGATGTCCATTCCCTGTGTACCATTTAGCCACTAGTACCAACGATGACATTTTCACTAGCATATCTGCTCGGTGTTGCCCGGTGATGAAGGGGCATGTTTTCTTTGCGTGTATGTGAGAGCACCCAGTTGGAAAACGAGAAGGCCGCCAACGGAGAAAAGTCCCGCGGAGGGTAAGAAAGGAAGAAGTCGTTTGGCCGGTGAGGATGGGTGTACGAGCATTGGAGATAATCGTTAAACTGAGAAACAAGTGGTAAGATAGAGTGATTGAGGAGTAGAAAGGCAATGACATACCTAATACCGGAAGGGAATGTAAATGAAGGGGAAGATCAAGTTCGCTATTTGTGAGAAACATGCTCCCACTCGGAACGAATTTATTCTATAATGACATTAGAAAAAACAAGAAAGAGAGGCAAGAGACACATACCTTTCGTCGGCAGGGATCAGAACATGGACAATATCAGAGCATTCTTGCAGTTATCAAGCGGCCATCCGTCGCATCGTCGTACAAATGCTTGGTGACGAGCTCGCGAATACGTTGATACGTGTCGAAGGCGTTCGGGTGGAGGGTATTTGTACCATCGTCGTCCAAGCACATGAACGTCAGCACCCAGAGGACCCCTTCCGCGGACATATGCTCAGCATTCACGGGTTCCCTTCCATCGAGGCCCCGTCTCTCCTCGATAAACTGCAGACTGTGGTCGAACAGTTGAGTAGTTGGCGATGCTCTTTCGACGTGGGCTCGAACGACCGTCTGGCTACGGCCTACGCTTGAGGATCGACCTGTGGATGGCATTTTGAGTGCAGGGAAGACGTTGTTGATGGCTGTGCCATGTCAGGCGGAATGAGCGGAGTGGAATGCGGACGGCCTTCCAACGTCGAACAGGCAACGCGGAGGGGAGTTTCCTCAATGCGGTCTGGCAGAAGGGAGAGGACGGAGGGCATGCGGCATGCATAGATGCGGTGGAGACGATGTAGGAGGGAGAGAAGGGCAGATTCATGGCGAGGTCTAGTTACAGCAGTTTTCATAAATATGCGGAATCCCTGTTCTTGAAAAATCTGTGTGGTCCTATTTACACCCCATGTCGGCCCGGTAAGAGAAGCGCTCATGATCAGCACTCAGCTTTGAGGCGATTTTATCGTCTTGCATTCAGAACGCGCAT
>NW_026848600.1:0-33137 GCF_030435595.1 Desarmillaria tabescens | reverse complement strand
ACATCCGACTCGCATCGCGTTTTTTCTTGCTCACTGATATCGAACTGCGGGCGCTTCGCTCTTTTGCCGTAACGCATCTCACTCGAGGATCTTGTGCCAGCCTATATCACTATCTGCGGGAAATTTTCATGGTGTCGATAAAGGTCATCAGTATGTTTTGCCGCTTTGGTTCTGGATCCTGCCTGAGAGCTCATTTCACAGCTCTCGCAGGTTTATGCAGCCCTAACCATCTTATATATTGTACGTGTGGGTCGTAACCAAGGACACACTGCATATGGAGAATGGAACAATAGCTCTCCCGGCTTACGCTCATTATTATCAGGCGACATCAAGCTTGTGTACTTCTATCCCTACATGATAACCCTTTCTGGTGGCCTTTGTATCCCAGCTTTCATTTCCCAATGATGCCTATCGATGTTTCTTATCGAGCCGCCCGAGCGCCTCTACCGAATTAGACGTCGCTTTCAGTTTTACCTTCTTCGAGTCGTCATCAACCCTACAACCTACAGACTTACTTCTTCTGCTTCACTGGCGCGTCGGACTCTATTGAAAACAGCAGACATCTGACCGTTTCTTGCTTGCATCCGCACGCGTAAACGTATTTCCATCATCAGCTTCATCATAAAACCTCCGCGGACTGCGGTCGAGTTCCTTATCACCTGGTACCTGTGACTGGTTAAGATCCTTACTGAGATTCAGAGACTACTGCCTGCCGATGGAAACTAGCGCTCGTTGTCCCTGGCTCCCTGCCCCATAGTCCATATCGTAATGACGAAGATTCATCACGAAATGAGGGCAATATATCGAAACACGCTCAATTCCGCATTTAACATTCAGAATTCCAGATCATCTTTGATGGACAGGGGAAACAGGCGACGTGTGTCGAGTCATTGAGTATGCATGACACTCCTACTATTCAACTTGACGGCACGGTGACAATGGCCGGTGCATTTTGTTTATGGAATTTCGATTTCGTTGCTGCGGTATTCCTTGGAAGGAAATGTAGGCGATCCGGTTCCCAGACGGATCTGACATTATGCAAGGGGTATTAATGCCGTAGCTTGTGCATATGGGTACATACATATTTACATAAATACACAGACGTACATGACCATGAGATGAAGAGGAAGTAGTAAATTATGGCAACAAAACATCCAAGAAATACGGAGGAGTCATAATAGACCTGCTAAATATCAGCGGGTATAGTAGGCGGTTTACTAAACCATATTACTATCTTGTAGATTTTTCCGCACGACGGTGTCCTTCACTGTATGACACTACATAAGAAACGAACGGACAAGACTTTCGTCGACAAAACGTACCATTCTCTAGTATATGTGTCGTCGATTTCACGTCCTACAGATCGGAAAAATGACGCCGTTAAGGTAACGCCGCCCGAGCAGAAAACACCGAAGATACGTACAGTGACGGAAGTAAAATGACAATAAAAAGGCCTGGGCTCGGGAGAATTAGCCTTGAAGCTACCAGCTAGAAAACGCATCATAAGAAGCGGAAAGCCTAAAAGCCAGTTACGCGAACCAAATTTCTTTTTCATATCTGAATATGCTCGTTATTCATTTGCAAGAGCAATGAATAGTAAGATCACTTACAATTTGCAGCGCCTTCGAACGTGTTGGGTCGATCGCCATACGATATCACCCAAGTACCAAACCTGATTCCCGACTCTAGTTTCGCTTTCAGGATATCACACTTGTTCAAGAACAGTATGAGGTCCGTGTTTTTCAAAAGCTGGTTCGACACGATGGATTTCCAAAGGGACATGGAATCCTCCTAGAAATGAGAGAACTATGTAATTATCTCCATTTATTCAATAGCTAGTGTGACGCACCAATCTATTCACCGACGAATCTTCCGCGAGAACCTGGTCGAAACAACTGAGAGGTGCTAGGAAAATGATCGCGTCCATATCATCGAAATAGGGTGCCCACGCGGCTACCAGATGTCAGTAGGAACCTTAACACGATGGCGCTTGGGGTCCCGTACCTCGCTAAAACATAATTCAGATCAGTCATATGTTTTTCTTCACACGAGAAGGTTACGAACCAAAGATCGAGCTCCTCCTACATCAAAGACCCTCCAATCATGGCTGACCATGTTGCCTGTGTATGTTCGAACGTTGGCCTTCGGTTGATCGATACGAAGAAGCCAACATACCAGCCTTCAACCTAACCTGAACGGAGACACCTGATAGAACAAAATCAGCAACGGTTCTGGTGATCAGTCTAAGGAATCTATCTACCTAGTGTTTTTATTCGTGCTCGTAGTATATCATCTGCCAGGACATGTTTTTAGACTCGAGCGATCGTCGGACGAACAACGTAACCTACCATCTGAGGGAACGTATTTCAACGCAGTAACGCGGTCTAGTGAATCCAAGAAACTAGACACCAATGAGAGATGAATATGCCGATTGAAAACCACTCACAAGCCAGACAAATCCTCCAATCTGAGCTTATGCACCTTTAGCAGCTCCTTGACGGTCGGATCGTTCCATAGATGGACCATATCTTCACGGCAATTGTGAAGCACAAGTCCAGGGTCCTTTGGGTCATCGAAATCAATTCCTTGTTCACTGTCAAAACTAGTTCGCTGCTCATTCGGGGTTAGCAGCCTGCCGAACGCGCCTTTCCAATGCACGGCGGAGTTCACCGAAGGCTCCTTGTAGTTTCGATCAGGGTAGGGGAGTGATGTAGGGACGGTGAGCTGGGTAGCTTCGAATTCTACGGTGTTTCCCGGCGAGAGTCTCCGCAAGAGAGCCTCTTCGACCTGGAGGAGGGGTTTCAAGCGCATTTTGAGTTTTAGATGTTCTGCAGTGAGTGTCGGATAGACGACGTCGGGTCTTTGTAGAGACTCGAAGGAAGACATGCTGGAAGACGCAACAGGGTGCTGCTTCTGAGTTTGTTGGGCGTGGGCCTGAGTCATGATGTCGAGAATAATGCGTATTGACCGAGCGACATTCAACTGAACTACTGCTCGCCATGATGCGCGTTCTTGACGGAATGCCTGAACGGACGTCAGTACTAATTACTTAGCAGGGGGGGGGGGGGGTAAAGGGCACGACGGACCTTTGGGGAATTTATCAATTGAAAATCTGATCAAAGCGGCGGTCAGAGTCTGTTAGGCGATAGCGGAGCAAAAAACGAGGTACTTTTCAACGTCGTGGATTTCCCTGGCAAGGCAGAGTGTCAGCCTTACCCAGTGATGGAGAAGACTGGAAATACCTGATTCACTTTGCCCTGGGATCACAAATCAGGCGATGGAATCAGACGCGGGCTCTGTTGTACGCACCTAGCAAGCAGGACCTTGACAACTTTTGGCGCCTTTTTTTCAGCGATACGTTGCCTTGCAATTTCTTCGTCTATAGCGTCGGATCTTTTCTGAGCGGGCCTTTTTCATTGGAGAGACGCTCATCACGTTCTGACGGTGATTCGTCGGGCGGCGGTGCGGTGACCACCAGCCAATGGATCGCCTTCTGGGTAAATACTGGACTTGAGGGAGGTCATGACTGCAGCATAAAGAGAAGAGAGAGAACGTGATAGGGAGCCGGAGAAAGGAAAGAGAAAAAGAAGACGAACGGGATCAAAGGAAGCCAAGGAAGCATGCTGCGAAAGGCATGTAAAAACAGGGCCACAGTCAGGTCATCCATCTGGTTGCCCTACTGTCCTCTGTCAAAAATTTGTGTTACCATCGATCGGTCCTTTCTCCGTCAACCTGTTCTCCGTTTTTTTCTTTGCATACTAGGTGGCTCTGGTATCCTCTCGACGGTCTCTTTTGACAGTCTCGCTCGGACCCTTTTCTCTCGCTCCCAGGTATTCGACAGTTGTAGTCCGAGTTAATGATCATACGTCTCGCCACTGACGCGCGTAATTTCAAATTTCGAGAGACATGGAACCAAATTTCAACGTTCTGGTCTCGCAACAAAATTGTATCCGACAACATGCCATCGTCTGTCAGTACTTACAGATGAACATCTACTACTCTCCTCGCCATCAGTCGCAGCGAATAATCAACATCTTGACCCGAACCATTTGCCTATATGTTTCAATATTGTCGCGAGCTGCCGGCTATCGTCGAACAGTGCCAAGGGAAGACCTATCAACTCGCAATGAGAACCGCGGCGTATCACTCTGGCGGGTTCTTGTCTGCAGGGCCGGCAGAGGGTGGGCGCCCTCCGACTTTCTGCTTTCGTCTTTGTCGGCGTTCTTCACTACTGTGGCGATTTCAATTCATGTTTCCATTACACGCCACGGATCTTTTCTGGACCGGTTCCCCCCGTGCTCGTCGTCATGAATTAAGCGTCCTCGCTCTTGCTGCTGTATATGTTCACACTATCGGCGTGATCTTCTCGAGTTCACCGGCTCCCGACCTTATATCAAGGACGTCACTGCTCATGATGTGCCACCATCTATCTATCCGTCTTTGTTCACTCCATCTTTTCAAGTTAGTAACTACTAAACATAGCTAGACATCTGCCTCTTTCCCACTGTGACCACATGGACTCCGTGCCGAGAAGTAAACAAGATCCAGTCTCTTTACTTTTGACGGGGATCGTCTATTTAGTGAGTCCGAAAACCCCGTAATGACCTGAACTATGCTCGTTTCAGGTAGACATCACGGCTCCGAAAGCCTAGACAAGCGCTCTATCCGTCGAGCGCTTATATTCGACGGGGAATACATATCGAGAAACATCTCTCTCGACTATTTGCCGACGGAATTCATTCACCGGATACGACACCACGGATGAGCGCGTGGTCAGATTTTCTCCCAGCAAATGAATGTGAATTATCACTTTATGGGATGTTCCAACTTTTCCCACTTTCCATCCGATAAGATGGTGGAAGGTATTGATTACCTGAGTAAGTTAGTTTGTATGCCGTGTGATGCTCGTATACCGCTTTCAGCGTTTTTAGGTCGACTTGGAGCGGTTTCAGCCTAGACGAACCAGCCCATTGATGGACAAAGATCTCTCTTTGTGGGTATGAAGGAGTGCAGAACAATGTTCACGTAAAACATGGATCGTCCAAGATCCGAATGCGGCCTCCCGTCGCCTCGCTATTTTTTGAAGTGCGTGATGCCTCCGAAGACTTCATCGATATGGCAACACATAATTTATGTACCGCGAAATACACTAGTCATACACGAGTCCTCTCTTCCAATTTTTAATCTTGCGTAAAAAGTTCATCATGTGTTCTTATCAGCCGCATCCCTTACATCCTTCTTCACTTCCTCAGATTTACTCCTACCCCATCCCAGCCAGCTGGCCCAACTAGCCTTCGCCTCATTCTTCTTGTTCTCCGCGGCGGCCTTCGCTTCATCATACTTCTTCTCACCGGTAGCGCGTGCTTCATTATACAAATTCTCTGTGGAACCGCGAGCATCTGAAAGGGACTTTTGTCCTGAAGACTTGTATGATTCGTACTTCGCCTGAGCATCTTCGGAAGCTTGGCGAGCTTTAGCTTCTGCTGCCTGGATGGTCGAGTCGAGAGACGCCTGGAATCCTAATTAATACCGAGTCTGCGGAACGATCTATGACACTTACCTGTGTCTGCTTTTTAGCATCCTCTGTGCGAGCTAATGTGGCATGACCCAGCTCCCTCGCCTTTCTCTTCAATTCCTCCTCATCTCGCTTGGCTTTGGCTTCCAAGTTGGCGACTTCATTGGGATGGCTGTAGTACCAGTAGCCGCCCGCACATGCTGCTATGACCGCCGCGATAATCAAGTTTTGATTGTTCGACTTCGGAGCAGCAGCATTTGGCGGGTCCTGCTTCGCTGTTGCAAAAGATCTGTTTGACTGTAATCGAGGATCAGTCAAGCAACCAGTAAATTCGGCGACTGGGACGATGCTACCTTGGATGCTCTTGCTACCGGCGATACCGCCGTTTGCGAGGCGCGCAAAGCTCGATAGGATAAACGATGATACATTTTTGTGATACCGGCAATTTCCCTTCTCTTCGTGGAAGTGTGAATGAAAGCACCTTCGCTGTCTTCACTTTATATGGGTTGAGGTCATGGCTGATGATGATGTCTATGACGTACTACTGTTCCCATGTCAATGCGTCATAGTCCAAGGTTTCAATTTGATTTATAATAATTAGGGCGGAAAAGCGGCATGACAACTAAAATACAAGTATCCATCCTACAAATGACATGAAAACAAGGACAGGACATCATCAATTTACTTCTTGAGTGTACCGATTACAGCATCGGGCGCATAGCGAGGGATAACCTACACGACCGTGTTAGAAACATTGAGAAATCGCAAAAATGAACTCTTGCCTTGGGATCATGCAGCATGTTGAACTCCTCTGTTGCGTCCCGGCCAGCATATAACAGGATTGCCTTCTCACCTCCAGGATGATCAGGAAGGAACTGGAGACTGTCAGTGGATACTCGAAAAGCGTGAAAAATGTGGCCTCACGCTGGTAACGTCTAACACCTGTCCGTCCACAATTACCCATATATCGTCTTTCTTGTTATGTTTCGCAACTTCCTCCGCCGAAAATGACCTCGCCTTGACACCCAATGAAGAAGCTGCTTCCTTCTTTGTTTCGGGACTTGGCGTCGATGCCGGGGCACTTGCGCTTGATGAGCCTCCAAGCTGTCCCGCTAGTTGACCGATCCGTCCGCCAGCTTTCGCGACGGCCTCGCTGGCCTGCATCAACAGATACTTTGCGGCAGAGTCACCAGAGACACGACCGAAGACAACGCAACCTAGAAGCGAAGATCCTCCAAGTCGGTTGGCTCCATGAACACCTCCAGCGACTTCACCAGCAGCGAAGAGACCAGGTATCGGCTTTCCGCTCGCAGAGACCACCCGAGATTCATCATCGATCTCGAGACCACCCATGGTATAATGCAGAACAGGTGTCATGATGGCAACATGAAAGAAGTCATCGTAAGACCATTCGCCGGAGAAAAACTGCAATACAGATAAGCGCATATTCAACAAAATCCACGACAGAAACAAACCTTCTTGCCGAATGGATCCTTTCGAGTACGGACGCTCTTGTTGTAGTCCTCAAACGTCTTCTTAAGAACCGCAGGAGCTAGACCAAATTCCTTCGCGAGGGCATCACCAGAATCGAAACGCTTCATCAAGCCTCGTCCTACGTAATGCTTGCAATGCCATTCAATGTCCTTAGATGCACGGCCGTTCAAAACCAGTCGAATGGGATACTAGCGGGACCATCAACATCAGGGTACAAGGAAGAAGTAATTATAACTCACCTTGCCGTTTTCCCACATTTTACCTGTGACGAAGTCTCGGTGCTGCAGCTCGTCGACAAAACGTTGACCCTCGTTATCTAGCAATAGACCACCGACACCTCGAAGAGCCTCTGCGGCCAAGAACTTGACTTTCGCGTCCGGCTCATTTGGATCGACAAGACCAGTCGGGTGGACTTGAACCTTCTCCAGATCAATGCCGCTGGCACCAGCGGCCATTGCCATTTTCTGTCCATCACCAGTGCAATGGTCGCCATTGGTAGTTGGAAGGTCCCAAAGTTCAGGACGGTATTTCTTGAGAAGGGAATCTGAAGAAAAGTCGGCCGCATATCCACCGGTGGCCAGGATGACGGGACCATAAGCAGTATGCGTCGCGTTGCCGTGCGTATACTCAACACCAATAACAGCATCGCCCTCCTTGATGAGCTTGGTCACCCTAGCCTTCTTCAGGATTTTAACCCGGTTGGGATCCGATACGGCAAGATCCTCGAGGCGTTCCATTTGAGCATAAGTGATGACCTGGTATTACAAATATTGAGCAGGGACGCCCGCGCTCGCAACAATGATAACGCACCATTCCCGGGAACTGAGCACTTCCACGGTGGGTTCGTGGTTGACTGTGACCACCAAGGCGAGCAACCTTGGACAGATCGAGTGCGAACTTGTCTTGCAGCCAATTAACAGCATCGCCGGAACGACCTGTGAGTACGCGAATGAGGTCATCTCGAGCGAGGTCACGAGCCTAACACAAAGATATTTATTGAGCCCAATACGAAAAAGTGCACCAGTGACAGCTCACCGATTTCTTGGTGTCGTCGAAGAATATTTTCGCGTTGTCAGGAATCCCGTTTTCTTGTTGCGTCTGTGTACCGGCACCGTTGATACCAGAAGTCGCTTTTGTTGAGTTTCCGCCCATGAATCTGAAGGGCGAATGAGGACGACGTGCGACAGTCAACCGTAGATGACGTACCCTTGCTTGTCAAGGAGCAGGACATTAGCTCCTCGCTCGAGGAGCGTGTGAGCCGCTGAGAGACCTGCGAGACCGCCGCCGACGACAATGACAGACATAATGAAATGAGGAGGAAGAGGAGGAGGAAGAATTTGTCGTGGTTCAGAGGTCTTATACCGTTAACGCGGGGCTTGTGATTGGCTTTCCCAGCCGGACCATGTAAAGGCATGTGATTTTTACTCCGCATTTGCCGGTCCGGTGAGCCGCCCTGCCGATGTAAGACATCAAGTTGACATGTAGCAAGATGCCATAAAATTATTCTAAAGTATAGGTTACGGTGATGTGGTCTACCTGGTCTCGGCGTCTTTCAAGGCCTGACAGCATATTTCTACAACTTCTCCCATGCTCTTTGTTAGCGGCTCGATAACTAATGCGCCCTTGACTTTGTCCCCGGGTTCCCCGTGTTCTAGATCTCCATTTAAAAACATATCTTTGTGCGCATCAAGATACGCTGGCCACACAATTTGCTCCCAATACATGGGAGGGTCGCGCCATAACGAGCCCTCTGGATCGGATTGCACTCCGTAAGGGCAGCCAAGTATGTAAGGAGGAAAGTAAGCGCGGGGTTAAATAGGTTGCGGATCAGGAAGTGAAGGAGGGGGGACAAGATTTAGCCCGACATCATTAATGCATCATGAGAAATACTAACCTGCTGTGTGGTACCCGTGTCGCTGATGTCGCCTCTCCTTTAACACATCATGTGGTACGCGGAGGAATATACGGACGTCCAGTTGTTCGATAACTTCCTGTACGTGCCGTTAGCGACGGCTATCTTTGCAGGCAAAAAAAGACTGACGGGATGCCAGTACAGCAAAAATCCGTCCACCAAACCCCAGATTACGCGTTCCCCCGCCTCCGCATTCGCCTCCTTAATTTTTTTCAAATTCGTGCCGCCATCGCTGCTTGATCTCTTCGTCTACCTGTACCAATTTCTGTTCGTTCAGATGATCGTGGCTACGATGGTCGCCTGGTTATCTCTCCTGAGGCTTTCACATGGCGCAAAAACTTGATCAGCCGAGACCATTCGATTGCACCTGGTGCGGCATCCCAGTCTTGCACTTTGTAAGTTGGATGATATGGCACGAGCTCCTGAGGCTAAAGACGATATATTGAATCGGACCACAGAAAACACTGGGCAGGCGTACTGGAGCGAATCCTAGACAATCAATGAGTAATATAAGAAGGGAAAAAACAACATGGAATAAAATGTCGCACATCTTGATGAATAATGACACTATCAGGTAAGATGCTCTTGAGATGCTTCGCTAGTGTCGTCTTGCCGGAGCATGTCGCGCCGCTGCATCGAACGAACCAAATGTCAGACACGTTAAACTCCGAGTAGACGTGAAAATAGTATGATCAGAACGAGTCAGGTTTTTACTTACCCCACTCCCACAAGAATCACTTTCGTCTTTACAGAAGATACTCCATTCACCGTCATGGTTTGGTAAGCTTCTGTGAAGGCGATCGAGGTTTGATATCGGCCGATGTATGATGATTTATCGAGAACGAGGATGGGGGATAGTGGAGGATGTCAATTAGGTACAAAAGGAGATGGAGCAATTATTTAAGCTGATGAATACCCCGGTCCGGAGGATGTCACTAGCCTCAGGACTGAGAGTGAATATTATCGAAGTCAAAGTAAGGGGGATAGCGGTAAATGATTGCGAAGCACAGGCACCGGATAGCGGCAAAGAAGCAAAAAGGGTCTAACTTAGGAGTTCATCTCTCGATAATCCTCATGGATGGTTGATGATCAAGCGATAAGATGTTTTTCAAATTTTACTGCTTAATGCTTAAGTACAAGACGATGGCGATTAATTATGGAACGTGTCCAAAAGCTTTAAGCAGCTGTCCAATCCTAATGACGCTCCCCGTAGCGCGAGGTTTTGCTGAGCATAGATGCTGATTCTAGAAACTTTAGGTCTTTGAAGCTTCCTTGTCCGTTATCGCTGAGGTACGCACCATTTTCTCATACTGAGAAATTTTTATTTGCATCAACACGACTTTGTGGTGGTACATAGCAACCAGCTCTAGAAAGATGAAGTGCTATATATGCAGCATTCTAAAAAGTGAATGTACCCTTGGCAGTTTTGGAATTCAGCCCCTTGTGTCGTTCCAATTCCTTCGTCGAAACGGGCCACAAGCCCATTCTGTGGGGGGGGGGGGGGGCAGAAGAGCGCATCAGCTACATGACGACAACCTTTGTAAATATACGGACTGAAGGAGCTGGTCATGCAAAGCATCAATGTGAGCTTCAAGACTCGACACGTAGACTTTACGGCGTCGAGGGGCCGATTCGTTGGATCTAGATTCACATAAACATCAAGTGTGCATAATAATAAGAGCACGGACGAATTGGCTCACATTTCCTCACTAGTAAAGATGGCTTTTTCGAAGACGTGACTCCATGCCTTGCGTCGTTTTCTGGCTTCGATCACAGGATAAGGATGTACCGAGTCGTGTGGATGGGATTCATCCGAGGTCGTAGATTTAGGTGAGGAATAGAATAGGCCTGTACTGTACACATTACGAAAGGGCAGGGTGCTCAAAACGGCGTCGATAGAGGGAAGGGGCTGAGCCATTAATGCCTAGATTTCGGAGACCCTTCATCTTTATACACTAGGCAGACTAAGAACGTTCCCCTTGGAGATACAGCATCGGTGGATAGAGGCAAGGCATCGGACAACATGACCACTCCATCACGTACTAGCCCCGGTAAAATAGGTCGACTGACTGTTATGGATACAGACTGTTGAACGGATATCGACACGAGGGAGTAGAGGAGGCGAGTTCAGAACAAGCGAGGCCGCATTTTTTTGCCCCTTTGCGACAAGAACAGTCTAAGTGATTAGTATTCGCGATTGACTGCCGTTCCAGGGCATCGGAACTTTTTCAAGAAGTTCAAGTTGAATTGAAGTTCTGCAAGGGTCACGAGTACCACGTGATGTGATGACGTCGACCCCTGTCAACCCTCGGGTGAGCCGGCAAATTTCAAATTCTAGCAATTTCTCTATCTTTCTCGTCATCCTGTTTTTCGTACTAATATCATGGCACCTTTACACTAATCTGACTCTTCTCCTACGGAAATGCTGCGACATCATAACTACGAAGGATGCATCGAAGGCTTTGTCGTTAAATCCGACGGTTGGGTCACTCAGACCAAGGAGCACAAATTTCATTCGGAATGCTCTTCTTCGACAGGCCATTGCGCGGAATGCTCTTCCACCAATTTCGTTAGGATTTGTTCGTTACTATGCACAGCCTCCAGGAGGAGGAGGAGGGGGCTTTCCGGGTTTCAGCATGGGGCCTCAGCATCAGAAGGGAGAGGCCCTGAAGGAGTATGTAAGTACTTGCACTCGAGTCATAGCATACGTCTTGAACATTGATATGGTGATATAGAGTGTGGATCTGACGGAGTTGGCTAAAATGGGAAATTGGATCCTATCATTGGCAGGGATGAAGGTGTGTATTGCCTGCTTTCTATGGAAGATCTTTTTGAATAGCAACTATACAGAGATTCGGAGGACGATACAGAGTAAGGTTTCATTTATTGTATACATCCTGAAAACTCACGATCTGATGCAGTCCTATCCCGGCGAACTAAATCTAATCCTGTGGTACGAATCATCCATCGGCAGCTATTCTAATAGGCGAAGTCTGAATGATTATATAGCTTTATCGGCTCTCCTGGCGTTGGGAAGACAGCTATTTTAGAGGGTCTTGCGAGCAGAATAGTAGCCAAAGAAGTGCCGGAGGTGTGTTCTGGACTACATACAAAGGCCAAGCATACTAACGGGGAAGTTAGTCATTACAAAACAAGCGTGTCCTTTCCATTGATCTCTCTGCCATAATGGCCGGTTCTGGTATCCGTGGACAGTTTGAAGAGAAATTCAAAGCCCTCATTCGGGATATCGAAGACGAGGCGCGCTTCGACCTATCAAACATGATATGGTGCTAACCGATGGTTCAGGCTAGGAATGTCATATGCTTTATTGACGAAGTCCGTAAGTCCTTACAACGTCTTCGCGATTTGGACGCAAAGCAAGCCGCTCAATCCCAATAATAGATACATTGTTCAATCTTGGGAAAGCAGAGGGGAGTATCGACGCTGGCCAAATGATCAAACCAGCGCTCGCGCGAGGTCTACAGCTTGTTGGTGCTACCACTCGTACGTCCTCTTATCACATTAGTAAGTGCTGACACGACGTCTGACTAGGTGACGAATACCGCAAAACCATCGGAAAAGATGCGGCTCTTGAGCGAAGGTTCCAACCGGTTCAAATCGATGAGCCTACCGTAGAAGCCACGATATCAATCCTTCGAGGGCTAAAATCGAGGTATGAAGTTCACCATGGTGTTGAGATATCCGACGCCGCGCTCGTCACAGGTGCATATTACTCCATTCTCGGAATCCTCGTTGATATAAATATATTGCATAGCTGCCGTATATTCCGCTCGTTACATTTCGGACCGTTTCTTCCCGACAAAGCAATTGACCTTGTGGATGAAGCAGCATCGGCCCTTCGCCTTGCTCAAGAATCGAAGCCAGATGAGCTTGAGGCACTTGATCGAGACGTCATGACCCTACAGATTGAGCTGGAAAGCTTGAAAAACGAGTCAGATGTCTTCAGCGTTGAGCGCAGGCAGAAAGTTGAAGCTGACCTCGCCGCAAAACGTGAAGAGGCATCTCAACTCACATTAATATGGAAGAGCGGTACGTGTTTTAATCAGCCTTAACGTCATTTCTGAATTGAAGGTTTTTCTTAGAAAAGAGCCAGGCTCGACCGCATAAAGGATCTTAAAGAGCGTCTGGAAAACGCGAAGCATCAGCTAGAGGTGGCGCAACGACAGGGTCAATATGAACTTGCCAGTCGATTGCGTTTCTCCACCATCCCTGAATTAGAACGGCAGCTCCCTGATGACAATGCTGAGGCGTCCTGATGGCGACTCGGAGCCGCCGTTGGCTATGCTTCACGACAGAGTCACGTCCAACGATATCTCCAGGGTAGTCGCAAAGGCTACCGGCATCCCAGTCCAGAGTCTCTTGAAAGGAGAGAGGGACAAGCTCGTGCATGTTTGTCTTCTTTATTTAGACGTATCAATGGGGACTTGTAGCTCAACCATTAATTTATAGATGGAAGAAACGCTGAGACAAAGGGTGGTTGGACAAGATCACGTTGTCCATGCTGTCAGTGATGCCGTACGAATTTCGCGCGCTGGGTTGCAGGCTCCTAATCGGCCCGTCGCCTCTTTCCTGTTCTTGGGACCTACTGGTGTCGGCAAGGTAAGAAATTGCGACAAACTCTCAGTCTGTATAGTGAAGACCATACGACGTGATTCTAGACTGAACTATGCAAAGCCCTTGCCGGTTTTCTATTCAATGACGAGCAACGTGGTCTGTAAGTGGTTCGTTCTGACTTTGTGTCTGTACTCGCTTTATTCTATGTTTGCCTTTCAGCACCAACATCAATATGTCTGAGGGGTAAGTCTACCTGCCGTAGAAGATTGCGTTATTAGTTTACCATTAAAAAGTATCATGACCGGCACACGATATCCAGGCTCATCGGAGCTGCCCCTGGCTACGTTGGGTTTGAAGGAGGTACGCATTTAAACACTATTGGCGTCATATATCATTAACCTCCCATCATGCAGGTCAACTCACGGAAGCTGTACGAAGAAAACCTTATGGTAGGAGCGGCTATTCATGACTGCCAAGTCTTTCTAATCATTTCCACAGCTGTTATTTTATTGGACGAATTGGAGAAGGCCCATAAGGTCAGCACTCGCTTCCACATATGTTCTAGAAGCTACCCGGTACCTAATGTTCCTGTCCAGGATGTGGCTATGATTCTACTCCAAATTTTGGACGAGGGGAGTATCACGGATAGCCAAGGGAGAAAAGTGGATTTCAAAGTAAGTTATATACTGCTTAAACAATAATACATCGCTAAGGCTCGGTAGAACACAATCATCTGCCTGACAAGCAACTTGGGTATGTGGATAAGCAGCCGTCTTCACGACTTACTAAAGTACACACCAGGAAGCGATATTCTTGCTCATTCGACCTCTTGCAATGAGGATGGTGTCGTCACACCAGAAGCTAGAGATGAAGTTCTCGAACGCACGTCTTCCTATTTCCCTCCCGAACTGCTGAATCGGTTGGACACGAATGCTCGTCTTCAATAAATTGTCACGCCAATCAATCCTCCAAGTCGTGTCGCTCCGGCTAAATGACGTCGCCGATAGACTAAAACACCGAAGAATAACATTGGATTGTCGACGAAGATGCAAAGGAGTGGCTCGCTAAGCAAGGATACTCGGAGGTTTATGGTGCTCGGGCTATTGCCCGGGTTGTCCGGACCGACGTGCTATTCCCGTTGGCGCAAAAGCTGCTCAGAGGGACCATCAGGTGGGTGCATTTTCTCTTCCACTCGGGGATAAACGTAACGTTGACTTGCTACAGGGATGGCGATACTGTTGTCATTCGCACAAGCAGTGAAGAAAACTCTTTACTCATCCAGGATAACCATCCTGAGGACCCTAGTGTTGCCTCTGAAGCAGCTGCAAAAGCAAACGCAGAGCTACGTTAGATCTACATCGTATTCTATTAACCTGCTGTACCTCACCTTTTAGACCACTCCACTCACTGTACTATATAGCACATATTAGTTCAAAGTTAACGCATCTACAATGTATAGCGCCTGTGTCAACCCATTCATCATCATCTTCCGCATTTACTCACCCCGAAAACCACTGATTGAAATCCCAAACCTTATCCCTGATGGCGCTCCACCGTCGTTGCGAGGCACTGCAAGATAAAGTTGAACGTTGAACGATGAGACGGGTCATTCTATGCCTAGCTGTGACCAGGGTGAAGCGCCTACCAGGTTGTCGATAGTTCTTTACCCTCCGAGTCTGCAATTGGTGATGACGAAGAGAGCACTCTTAGGGAGTCGGAAGTGAGTCCTCCATGGGATCAACAGTTCCCACGGGAGATTCAGAGACTCTCTACAACTTCATCCCTTCGCCAAACCGCGCAGGCGTGGTAACTTCTGGGATCAGGTGCTCCTTCTCAGGATAGGCCTTTATTATACTGGGACGCTACCGTATAAAGTCTATATAATGTGGTATAAAACCTAACACTCTGCGGGATCACCCACCGTAGCAAACGAGAACTTGGAGTGCAAACGCTGAGATAGGTTGCACGGACTTGCCAGATAGTTGGTTCATAATGTCATTCTCCATGAACTGTTATTATACAAGGCATGTGGCCTACGAGATGTGGTAAACCATAGTACACTAAAAGAATCAGTATCGACGAAGGGTCCCTAAGCGAGAAAAGATGGTATGTGTTACAATTAATGTGGCAATGGACTATCATAAATGCGAGGAGGGTCATTAAGTGAATATCTTGGCAAATCGTCCATGTCTCGTGTTCTCATGGGGGGGAGGGGGCCTGCAGGAGATTTGGAATCTCTGTTCCGCTGTTGCTCTTTATCCAGCGGATGTACATCTTCAAACTCGTCTCTCTGTTGGTCCGCAGCATCAACCGTCGACCGTTGTAATCTAGCCTTTTCTTCCATTGATATCTCAGAATGGGTCCACGTCCCTCCTAAAACGAAGTTATTGACGCTACGCGCACCAAGTAAAGCTTACAACGTACCTCCATATCCCGCCTCTATGGGTAATCCATCCTCGTTTGAATATAAATCAACGTCTTGTATCACTGAGGGCCCCGCATTCGACTGGTTTCGGTAAGGGTCAAACTCTTCGTAGGGATTGAACTCGCGTGTCGACGTATATGGTTCAGGTGAAAGTGCTGAGAGCCGGGACGTTCTTCCACTGGTATCGGCAAGAGACACGTATTCTGAGCGCGGCGCCGGGAATATTTTATAGCCCATACTCGCTCGAGAAGCTCGTGCTGTGCGTTTCTCCCTTTGGATCTGGTTCAGATAACGTGCAACGATGATGGCACCATCTAGAAAGAGTAAACACATGGACAACGGAGGTGAACACATGGACGGACACATCTCAACGAGTAGAATCAATGCTGCTATGACAAAGTAGACGCCGCTGGCGATCTGTAGTATGCCAATGCATTGCTCTTGTGTACCAGTGTTCTTTATGGTGTCTTGACATGCTTTGGTGGCAGCATTTTCAGAGAAATGGGTGATGAGCCATAGCAGATAGGCGGCGACGCCCACGTTGATGAAGAAATGAACATAAATGAAGTACGCGTAGATTCGGACAAAGAGCTGCTTCCGAACTATAGCGCCGACAAACCTGAGGAATTTAAAATGAAAGGGCAGGCGGATCTCAGGTGAACGTGACTTACCCGAGGATCGAAACTACACACAGGAACGTCTCTAATAGGCCGGCCAGAACAAATCCAGCACGTTCTCCGCTTGTCAGGTCGGGTGTGCCTTTCAAAAGTTCAGTTACTGACCGGGTGGGAAAGAAAATGTAGAAACCGTACTAGCCACCTCGTACCACAAGATAATTGTCAGGATTCCAGGCAAGATGATACCCAAAAGCGACATGGCGATGACGCCGGCCCTTACGGGCAGGCAGCAGCAGAATTGCGTCCCACCGAAGAAGAGCTCCCGATAGCTGAAGGGCATGGACGACTTGGAAGTTAGAGTGGACAATGCCGGCAAGTGAAACGGCGATGTTAATGCTGCATGGCCAATGTTGATGAGGATCAAGACTTCGGTGTTCTCGCAGACTTGCACAGCCTTCGAAAGCAGGGAATAGCCGACGCGTAGACGCTCTTGTTCGTTCCAAGAATGATCTATGCCGTTGTGGAACCAGCTGAAACGATAACCTTTTACACCTTAAGCGCTTAGCTCACTAGTTCCACTTAAGACCTAGTCTCGGACATTTTCCAGCTCTATAGCGACGGTGATGGAGAAATTCCCGGAGATCAATTCCGTGCTGTTGCTTGCCCTGTAAACAGGATCTCATCGAAAAATAATTAGCGCCAAACGGAACATTGATCTTTCACACGACACGGGACATTCCGATTTCTTTCCAACAACCACCAGTCCTGGCAAAGTTCAAAGACAATCCTGATAGAACGGTAAGTACTGCGCAACTGTATCGTTCAGATAGGTGAAGATCTATCTAAGAAAACCCTCGCAGATTCCCTGTGCTTTGCCGCAAAATATTTCGTCCCTGACGCTGACGCGGCCCGTTCTGACATTTGAATAAGCCGACTTCGCACGGATCCTATTGGATCCCTTTCAGGCTTCACTTCCTCATTTTCATGCCATAAGAGTAAGCCCTTCGTAGTGTACATAAGGCATGCAAATTGTGCACTCCGACATCAATCCTTTCATCTCTCGACACTCAACTCGTCCTATCGCTTCACCAAACTGGCCGTTCAAACATAAATACTGTTCATCTCCCCGGGCAGATTTCCATCCCAAAGCTGAAACCTTCTACATTTGCCTGGGGGGGTGAGGAACATATCGAATGTTAATGGTGGTGACGCGCTTGACTGTCGATCTTAACATGGGTTCTGGTGAGTCACTTATTAAGTGGCTACAGCCTACAGGTCCTAGGGAAAGCTGAACTGTCGCGCTTACGTGCAGCCTCCGCTATCGCATTTCTTCTTTGGTAAGTCGGTTTTACAAAGGTGCCCTAGATGATTGTTAAATTCGTTCAGGGAACTCGCGATAACATTCGACCGTGAGGTGGATTTTATTTGGTCGTAAGCCCCCTCGCTTAAAATTTCCGGACAAATCCTGGATGTCTTTCCTTTTAGCAAACCGAGAACCTCTTGGATTAAGTGGGCATTTCTCTTTGCTCGATACTTTCCTCTCTTGGCCGGAACGTGCGCTCAATACCCTCCAGCTATCATACTGCGACTAATGAAGTGTCATACTAGTTGTGGCCGTGTTATCGATTCCTTGGTCTTGTATAAGGATCCAATTCCCATATCGCTCAATGCCTTGCGCATCTGGTATATCTGTCAGGTTCTAGTACTCTATCTGATGATGCTGGGAGCGGAAATTGTTATGATGGCTCGAGGTCCGTCTTTTCCTATGCGTATACTTAGGCAGAAGTCCTGATTTTCATCTAGTCTATGCGTTGTATAATCGCAATCGATATATTGGAGGGGTGTTCCTTCTCCTTCTTGTTGGTGAAAGTACATCGGTCATAGTTGGCCTCGCGCTCAATTTGCCAAGCAAAAATTTCGATTCTGGCGACCTAATAACAACCTCCTCGGACTCTTACATTTATTTCGGGTATGTCTTCTATTCGCAATACTAGTAAGAATATCTCTGAATCCTCCATGTAGAGTCTCGGCAATGATTTCACAAGTCGTCATTCTTGCTTTTTCTATATATCGATATATCCGTGGGGACTGGAGAGGCGTTCCATTAGTCTCCCTCATGATTCGGGACGGAACTCTTGCCTTTGGAGTACTTTTCTGTACGTAGCCATCCTCAATCACTTGAAATAATTTTAACATCAGTGTGGTATAGTCGTTTCTTGTCTGCTGGTTATTTATACGGCAATGGATCTCACCTATTCCACACCCACATCCGCGTACGTGGGCTGTCTTTCGAACAATTACTCCTAGTTGACGAGTGACAGATGGCTGATCAACTTCATTTCAGCGGCTGTTCGTATCTACCTCTTTTCACACATACAGCTAATACTCATTTCTATTCACAGGAGTGCCGACTTATTCTGAATTTGCAGGAGATTCCTCTTCCAAATAGTACTTACCGGACTTCTGATACACCGCTGACGACATTCCTCGTGGACAATAGTCGACTAGCAACGACTGCAGATCTGGAAAATCAAACAGTAAGCCGGCCTGTCTGAATTATCTTCGCCATCTTCGTACTAATCCTAAACAGAACGTTACAACCCCATGACATTCACACCCTTTTAAGTCTACCATGGCACTGTATATACTAGCATCATCTGTACTATATCAATTGGGCGGATTTCGGAAAATTGAATCAATATACTTATACAGTAATGCTTCATGAGTATCCCCATAAAACCGGTTTACCGGGCTGCGAATCAGTGCCATCTAAGTTGACTTGTACCTTTCACTGCAAATTTCCTGCTACGCCTTCTGTGGAATGTGGAAGGAGAGGAGTAGACTTGGAATGGAAGAAAACACTAGGATTTTTCAGGTACGCGTAGTACTTAGAGCACGTAATTAGACACTTTCTTCTTTTCAACCTTTACCTCTGTATACAACTAAATTTTTTAAAAATACTGCTACAACAGGAAAGGTCGCGCCGAAAGCCACAAATACTGAATCTAACAAGACGTAACAAGATTAAAATCAAACTTGAGGTTTCCGATTGTCATCATGTGTGCCATATCCCGGCTGTTGTGCATCAGAATAGGTGCAGGCAAACCATCCAACGCTACCACCTGGAACTGTTTCGAACTAAGAACACTTCGCATCGAGAAGCTTGTAAGGGAGGTGGAAGGTTACCAGCGTATAAACTGACCTGGGATAGCCTGTTGATTTTCTTTCCTTCACCAGTCGCAATAATCCTATCCGTCGCAAAACCTTAGTTCCTCTACAGAAAGGCTGCAGAAAAACTCTTTACCAATCCACATCAGTCAGGACAATAGGCCAGGACTCGCTAGCTAGAGAAAGACACGTGAGAGTTGCGATCGAAACGCGTCTGAGTCGGCGGTCAGACTTGCCGGTCGAACTTGGCTGGCTGGGAAAGAAGGGCAGCATATGGCGTCAATGATATCATTAATAATGTCTTCCCCGCCGCCCGCGCGCGTTCCTGTAAGAAGTTAGGAGTGAAATTAAAATGAATATGGCGTCACTCGGACCTGATCACCGGACTTTGAGCCAAAAAAGTCGCCGCGGCTATCTTGTTGATACCTGTTATAACTACAAGATCGTTGATCTGTTTCGATCCTCTTCTCGCTCCACCACTATCTCGACAATATATCTTATATTTTGCTTGTATTCTGTGTGCGTCTCCTCGGAATTAGTCAATATTTCTGCTGCAATGGGCCTTTGGCCGCTGCGTGCCACGTCACGGCATCGACTTCGAGTTCTGTGGACCCAACAACCAAGTGTACCTCTGACTTGAACCTCAACTACTACCTGCGCAGCTTGCGATACTAGAGACCATGCCGACTGGTCCTTCAACTGCTCTTGTATGGTGCCCATGCGCAAATTGCAAGCGCGGTAACTTGAAACAAGATTCCCAAACTGCCGACAATCATAGGAAGCTAAGCTTGAGAAAGCAAGACAAGCAGGCTCTCACCAGAGGAGACAAGGGAAGGTGTTGGATAGGTCGTTCTGGAGGTGCGTGAGCATCTATTGTCTGCGGGACCTGTTTCTAACTCTATCGATAATCAGTATGCGTCATTTCGAGATGCTATGTAGAACTGGTGGTGGTGGAGGCAGCATGAGTTTTGGAGCATGGCCGGGTGTCGTTTCTCGTGAGTCCATCCGTTTTACTTCTCGCGTCATTGACTTGGAGAAAAATGATGCATTTCTAGGAGTACTGGTCAAGAGAGGCGTTGAAGAATGTGAGGAAGATCTGGATGCTGAGGTATCGAAGATGGATTCACGAGCAGCTCTGGCCTCCGACGCGTCGGACTGACCGAAGTTTTTAGGTGTATTTGGAAGAAAGGGTGTCGACGCCCGTGAAGAAGACGAAGCTGAAGTACTGAAGAAGGATTTGCGAGCAGCTTCATTCGTCTGGACCGTCAATGCTTTCGTGGGAGGGGGAAGGATGTTTTGCTGCATCTCGTGTTGTCTAGATGGTGGATCTGCAGGTGCGTGAGTCCTCCCATTCGGAAGCTGAGTGTTAGCAAACTGAGACTCCTCACAGTCATTGTCCAAAGAACTGGAAGCCAATTGTCTCGATGGCTGAGGAGGCGGCTTCATCTTCTGTGGCTTTGATGGCCCATGAGGTCTGAGTCATATCATATGGTTCATTGGCGGCAGAATCTTCGTAAGTCACGGTTTCGATGAAAGTGGAGGTCAAATTCATTGTGGCAGCATCTTCAGCATTGTCGAAAGGATTATCATCTACATCCACATAAGCTACGAGGGTTGATTCGGAAGACACAGAACAGGCAGCGGGAATCTGGTATTGCGAAGCAGAATGGACATGGAGCATTGGATCGATGTTTGGCGTTAAGAGGGTATATGTCGCGATATTTGCATGGGCTGTTGTTCTTGGGCAATGGTCAATGCATAAAGTGAGTGATTATTGTCATATTGCTCTTCTATTCCGTTGAAATTAAGGGCCTTGTGGTCAAGGGCTCGTTTCCTGGATGGCGAACAGTATGAGCAAGTCGTCAAGATGTTTAGCAGCAAACTACGCACGACGTAACAATATCAGAGCGAGCCACTGCCTCCTGCACGCTAAACGGAGGCTCCCACTGCACTGGCACTTGAACATAAGGATCTAGAAATTGAGAGGTTTGTATTTGATTCGGAAGCAGATTGAGTCACGTCTTCCAATGGAACTGGTGCGCTTGTCGTTGTCTTCTTCGGCTTTTTGGTCCTTATTGCATCCTCTGTAGAACCAGTTACAGGTCTCTTAGTGGGCACACGAAGCTTGCCTTTCGATTGGTCTGCTGGACGATTTTCACCGCCAGGACTCCGATTGGTTTGTTGACGTGGGGGATTTTCGTACTAAGGGGTTTGCCGTGAGTCCGAGATGATCTCGTGGTGTTTGTTGGTTGTGCACCCAAAGGAGCCATTAAACACGTTGCCTCGACCAATCTAGAGCGCGTTGTCGTCGATGTAGCGGTGGTAGACGTAGATACGACGCGGCACCACATCCTGTATATCCGGTGCTTAGAACTTGGAGTCTGTTTTGTCATGCAATTACTGTATTCGTTCTGAGGCCCGAATTATTATTATATGCTACGAAATGCTGCCTGTGCCTGAACACAATATCGACCCAATATACCTTCATTAGGTCATATAACGCCTGCAAGGCCCACATCAGGGGCAAAGCCTGCTACGTTGACCCCTCTTGAAGCCTTGTTCTTTATATAATTATGATGGTTTATAATAAACCAAGTTTATGTATAATTGATTGATCCTGCGAGGTTTACTGGCTATAATTCCTGCAGGAGAGATTGAATCAAGGCCCAAGGGTTATTCAAATCTTGGCTTGCGGAAAAAACTCAAAGTCATAATCAATAATAGTCAGCATTCAAAAAATAGTAGTATGAATGAGAGAGTACTACCCCTTGAAATGATTCACTCAGTGGTGGTGGCTTCTGCTGCTGAGAGAAAAAGACTCGCTCGGTGGCGGCATTCTGCCGCCACCAGCTCGCATTTTCTCTCAGGGTTCAGTCAGAATCCTTGGCAAGATCGGCCGAACAACGCCGCAGAAAGCGTGATAGTAACAGAGGGTCACATGTAAACAGTGACAAGCGGTGACTGTGCCACCCCGAAATTCTGACTTAAACGGAAATTTTGAAGCGCTGGGCCGTGAATTTCTTCCACAAATAGAAAATTCTATGACATCGGACTTCGGGTTAAACTCAAAACTCGGCTACCACCATCCCTCTATAAGACCTACTACTAACGTAGCAGGAATAATGGTCCAATATTGGCCTGTCCGACTATTTTGCTACTATATATTGAATACCGCCTGTTTTGAGAGGATAGTGTCTGGCTACTATTTCGCTTGAAGCCCGGTGGATACCCGTACCTAGATATATCATACACAAGGTCTTTAATCAGACCAGGTGCACAAGAAACAGAAAAGTTAAATGAGTCACGCCAACTCCACTATGGTAACGGGTATGACGGTCGCAGCTTTCGAGAACACCGAGACGTGACATTTTTCATATCTTTCACCTGATTGGACTTCGATCCCGACTCCGTATGGAGGGCCATCCCAAACCTAGAGATAGAATGTTTTCTGGCAGAAGACGAGTCCTCGTTCCCAGACCTGGGTTTGTGAAAATCATAGTGAACGCTAACAGCGGAGCAGGGTTCTGTCAAGTGTTCATTATTGGATACTCTACTATTAGAGTGTTGGCATCATTCACATCCCTCTGCAACGGGGGTCAACCTTAACCTCTTTCTATTAGCAGAGCAAAAATGCCGAGATACGATCATCCTGCAAGAGTGTAGCGCAGCTAGGAGACTGTCGGTGTAGGGCGTTGTGTTTCGGTAGCTTGCGGACTTAGTTACATGATACATCTTCTTTCTTCTTCTGTAGTATTGTCTGGATGACGCTCATGTTAGCCATAAACGAAGAAACGCTGAACAGGCTCACGAAGCAACAGTTTATCCGTGCCCGAGAGGTTCCTCCGAGATTTCTGCCATGTCCTGATCTTTGTGGTGAGATGTGTCCAAAAATCAGAGAGGCTGGCAAGTCACGGTGAAACTCAATGAGTTCTCGACTCAGTCGGACGACGAGATGGAAGAAGTTCACCTTTAGGGAAGGTTCTCGTGGCCCAACAACGAGTTTACATGGGAAGGGTGAAACAGTTCGCTCGAAGGTCGCATGATCGACAGCTTGCGCATTGGCGCCCTAGGCTAACGCACCTTTCTTTCTGTGATCAAACTTCGAAACGGCCCGGATACACACTGCTAGGCACAGCAACAGGCGACGTTTTATGAGGACGAAAAAGGCGCTAATGTAAGCGGATCGTGTACCTTGTTCCCCGTTCTATACATAGTCGTTGACGCAAAGCTCTCAATGTCCTGGTCGTGTCGAAAGGTTGCATCAGAATATGCTGCAGCCAAGCCAGCAGGGGAATGAGCATTCGGAAATACAGACTGTCCAGACGACGTTGGAATACGCCCATGAAGCGACTGCGTAGGAGAAGAGTTGGCTACTGTGGACGTACATCTGATGCGAGAGGGTGCGAGTGGGTACTGCCTGCCGTATGTTATTATTAATATTAATTACGACCCACCCAATGGCGTGCCGGGCTGGGGATTCCAATAACGGTCCGGAAACCCCTTGACCTCATTCTCATGCCATAAGTATTATAAGGCCAAGCCCTTCGTGTGCATAAGGTATGCGAACTGAGATCGCTCCTTCCTCTCCCGATACTCTCATCTGGTCCTATCATTTCATCAAACTGGCTTTTCAACCATAAATACTAGTTAGTCTTCCCAGGCAGATTTCCATCGCTGAAAGCCTTCTACATTTGCCTGGGGGGCGAGGAACATATCGAGTTTTAATGACGGTGACGCGTTTTACTGTTGATCTCAACATGGGTTCTGGTGAGTCACCTATTAAATGGCTACGGATCCTAGGGAAAGCTGACTTGTCGCGCTCACGGTGCAGCCTCTGCTATCGCTTTTCTTCTTTGGCAAGTCGATTTTACAAAGGTGCTCTAAAAGATCGCTAAAGTCGTGCAGGGAGCTCATAATAACATTCGACCGCGAGGTGGATTTTATTTGGTCGTAAGCCTCCTCGCTTAAAATTTCCGGACAAACTCTGGATATCTTTCCTTCTAGCAAACCGAGAACCTCTTGGATTAAGTGGGCGTTTCTTTTCGCTCGATACTTTCCTCTCATGGCTGGAATGTACGTTCAATACCTTCCAGCTATCATATTGCGACTAACGAAATGTCACAGATGCGGCCGTGCCATCGACACTGTCGTCGTTTATAGGGATCCAATTCCCATACCACTCAATGCCTTGCGCATCTGGTACATCTGTCAGGTTCTGGTACTCCACTTGATGATGCTGGGAGCGGAAATTGTTATGATGGCTCGAGGTCCGTTTCATTCTATGTGTATACTTAGGCAATGCCCTGATTGGCATCTAGTCTATGCGCTGTATAGCCGCAATCGATATATTGGAGGAATTTTCCTTCTTCTTCTTCTTGGTGAAAGTACATCGGTCATAGTTGGCCTTGCGCTCAATTTGCCAAGCGAGATTTTTAATCCCGACGACCTGCTTACGACCTCTTCGAAGTCTTACATTTATTTCGGGTATACCTTCTATTCGCAATACTAGTAAGAACATCTCTGAATCCTCCATGTAGAGTCTCGGCAATGATTTCGCAAGTGGTCATTCTTGCTTTCTCTATATATCGATATATACGTGGGGACTGGAGAGGTGTTCCATTAGTCTCCCTCATGATTCGCGACGGAACACTTGCTTTTGGAGTACTTTTCTGTACGTAGCCATCCTCAATCACTTGAAATAATTCCAACATTATTGGGGTATAGTTGTTTCTCTCTTGTTGGTTATTTTCACAGCATCGGAAACATATCCCACACCTACATTTGCGTATGTGATCCATCTCTCACGATTACTCCTGGTTGACGAGTGACAGATGGTTGATCAACTTTATCTCGGCAGCTGTTCGTATCTGCTTCTTTACACACATCTGGTGCTCAAACGTTCACAGGAGTGCCGGCTTATTCTGAATATGCAGCAGATTCCTGTTCCATATAGCACCTACCGAACTTCTGATACACCGCTGACGACATTCCTCGTGGACAATAGTCGGCAAGCGCTGACGGATAGAGATCTGCTAGAAAATCAAACAGTAAGCGGTTTGACTCGTCTTCGCCATTTCGTTCTAATCCCAAGTAGACCAATATTGCAACCCCTTGACATTCATACCCTTTTAAGTTTGTATGACACTGTATATACTAGCTTCATCTGTATTATATCAATTGGGCGGAAATTAGGGCGGAATCTTGAATCAGTTTCCTTTAGGATGACTTGCACGTGATGTCCATTCCCTTTTTCCAATTCCCCGCCACGCCCTTGACTGTGAACTGGCGAGTGGAACAGGACGGGTAAAGCTCTGAGTTGCTTCTAGAGCAAGGGCACTGAAAATCTTCGTTCGAATATCTCGGAAGCCATACAGACTCGTGAAGGACGGGAACCGAGAAATACCTATGTGAGTCTTGTGCCCTGTATTTCGTCAAGGCCTTTCGTACTAGCGCTTTTTGCTGTAGTAGCTTTATGTCATGCCAACGCGCTACCATGCACAACGAATGCACATTGTATCCTCTGTGAGCGATATTCCATCGTCTCCAGCTTTCTCCCTGGTCTTACTGTCGTTCCAAGCTTGACACTTTGTTGTACCAGCTCCATGCGTTGTCCTTTTTCCTGTCGCCGTCAATATGGGCTCTATTTTGCCGCTACTTCATGCAGCAGCAGTGCGTCCGACCAAGAGACTTTGATACACATACCCCACGGTCATTGGGCGTCTGGCTCGGGCTCATTACCGTCATCAACGCATTCAGTGTCTACCCGCATGCGACGGAGGGGGCGTCCCAGGGGAGGACAGTTATCTTGGACTTTATTGGACTCAGTACGTCTTGTTTGGGCACTTGACCGTTTCTCACATTCTGTCTAGATTATGTGCCGTCGAAACTCCAACTCCTCTCACTTGACTTGTTCATTATGTGCCTCCAGATGCTCTTGGTGTTCATCGCGTACGAGATCCATGTCATCGAGAACACGAATTCAGTCGACACGCTCCTCCCTATACCCTCACCCTCCGATTCGCCGACCTTGCCATTATCCACTAGCGCAGCGGAGTCATTTGATGCTCCCGAACCGTCGAAAGCCAGGACATTCACGTCCTGCCCACACGTCATGGAAATAACATTCTCTCAATTTCTAAGACGTTTGCGAGAAACTCCTCCCAATAATCAAACAAACAGACGTGACGGTTTACCCATGCCTAATCTGACGCCTTGGTCATTGAGAATGAGGGCAATGCGGACCCGAACCAGAATTGATTTAGAGGAAAGAAGGGATGAGGAAGCAGCTCCTGGAACTAGGACAGTTCCAGGGAGTATTGACAATGGACATGTTGACGAGTAGGCAGGGCTTGTACTATTATACACTCGGATATCACCACTTGCGTTTCATCTAATTGTTCTTTGAGTATTGCTGAGAACAAAAGAATTGAGGCACACGCACCGCGTCCCGCAGGCATTGCCCGAATTTGAGAAACTCCTCTTTACATACATCCTTCCGAACGTCTGTATAGGTTGCCAGAATGCATTTGCCGTACGTGGATGCTTGTGCTGCGCAGGTCGTTGTCGAGTGCACCGCGAGACGACGTAGAGGTCTTTCGACCATGGTCGTTGAGGTCATTCTTGGTTGCTTACCAAATCACCTCTGTCGCTGTCTGCTTCGGCCCCTCTGCCTCTGGTCCCATTGAATGCAACAGCAATGCTGGATAATCTTGTCCTCATTGCCTGCGTCTGCATTGGGATTGCCTCTATCATCTACATCTTCTACTGGAGTCGGCTGGTCGCATGGCTCCTTGGCCTCGTCATTCGCTTTCTCTCGTGGTCCCAAGGCGCGTCTAGCATATGGGTGTCAATAGGTGCGCCTTTAGGCATCATTACGCGTACAAGTAGCAAACGTGGAGCTTAGGATCTATTCATTTCTCGCTGTTGAGCGGAAGGATCCTCTTGAAAGATATTCGGTATCATTCAAGTAATCAAACGGTCAAGATCGTCAAATGTCAAATTGTATGGCGATATTGGGTACGGAAGCCATTATTGGAGGATGGAGTCAGCTCGGCATTGGGGAGTGAAGAACGTACGTGTTGGTCACCATACTCTAACTGCATGTCTTTACTTGAGAACAGAGAAATCAGAACCCCAGAACTCGTGTCGCATACAGGTGTCATTTCAAGGTTTCGAATGGTTTCTGTACAACCGTACAGCTGCCTACGAGAACATCATATCTCAAATGGCGTCCAAGAGCTCAGCTTACCGCAAGACGCGCAGAAGCTCAACAGAATGCCGCCAGTCGTTTCAAACGGATTTCGGTACCCCGATTCCTCCCCCTTCGTCAGTACTCGGCGCTCTCCATCTTCGGACTCCGACTTTTCTTCAAGGCGCCTTTACTTGGTTCAAGCGCCAACTTCCTACCCTAGACCCTAAGGAATTATTGCCCATCGGTCTAGATGCTACGAAAGGAGTGATAATATGCGGCAACAACTCGACACCCAATTTACTTGTGGTGGAATTCCAGAAGGCAGAAGGCAATCTTGGAGTATCCCAGGCACGTATTGATTCGGATATCGTTCTGGGCTTCTATCTAACCATTCACATTCAGTCGCGGTCGAAGTATGATTTGTATAAGCAGTATCTCACTCTACGTTTCCAAAACGTTCTCATTCAGTATACGGAAAACAAGCAATATGGTGACACCATGCCTGCTATGGGAGAAATAATTAGTGATCGCGTTCAACAGTGAGTTGTTGCACCCAACGGATTCTTGGTTGTCTGAATCATACACAGACACGTCAATCTCGGTCTATCATCTTCGTATATGACATTCCATCGTTTTGGGAAAATCTGGCGGAAATTGCGTCTCTACGTGCTTATGGCCAAGTTCATTTTGCGGCAAAGTTCCTCCCGGCCTCAGTCCCGCGCAAAATCCACGAGTGTGGACGAAGACACTCCCATCGGGCCTGACTTTACTTCTATGGAGTATGCTATCGAACAAAAGATACTGGAAACGCCATCCCTCGAATTGTGCTACTATGCAGACGTGGCTGGCACCGTGCCTCCGTTCTCTCAACATCCCGATCAAGGAGGTTTGGATGACATTGGCAACGGTGATATAGGGCCTGAATGGGGTATCGACCTAGTGATCAAAGGTGGTTTCATATGCTATGGACCCTGGGCAGATAGACAGCGGTGAGCGAATCCTTTCTTCTCGGTTGAGGAGGCTTCTAAATGCTTGTTCAGGGGTCACCTTCAGCGAGTCTTCTTCCCACCAACGTTCCATGATGCTGAAGAGACCCTTCGGTTACAACCTGGAGATCAACGACTATGGACAAACATGAGAATATTTGTCGAACTTCGTGATGCGACTACTCTTCATGTTCCATTTCGCGAAGCATCCAAGGTATTTTTCTCTTCCCGCAGGAAAAATTACGGTGTTGACTGATTATTTAGAATTGGCAATGGGACGGGCTTACTGAAGTCCCCAGTCGACCCAAGAAGAGAGAACCTGCTGTGATCCGCTTTACTGCAGGAGACAGCTCTACTGTCAACTATATGATGCCAATGATCGCAAGTTCTCGCGGTTATGAACCAACGTTAGAAGTGCACATTGATACTCTGGTGGTCACCTCTAGTTTGAATGACATAGAACTCGTTACCTCCGAGTCATGTCGCGTGCGTCCTTTTTTTCCTGTTTATATAATAATCCTATTCGGTGCTTATTCTACTTTCTAGGTACGGTGCGAACTACCGTCTCCGTTGAAGTGGAACGGTTCAAGAACCTGGGATATCGCGGTTACTCTGAGAAAACCGATTCTGTACCTCCTACGTGATCATATCACCATGCTTATCGACCTTGGAAAAGACTGGGCTTCAGGTCCTCCGAGCGACTTTTTCCGCTTCGTTCCGACGGTGTATTCATTCCAACTTGAGATGCATCATTTTGAGTTGAACTTGTATGCAAACGACCATAATATCATTGACAAGCCTCTGATCAAAGAGGAAAATGGTACCTCTGCTCGGCTATTTACATTGAGCAGCAGCTAAAACTTCATGTAGCAATCCTGACGATTCGTGGACCATCGTTACGGAATGTGACTACTATCCCATCCGACATTTTTCGTCCTGAGGCCACAACCATTGCGTTCTGTGTGGAGGCGCCCAATGCTTCTCTTACTTTGTCCTTACCTCGATGGCACACCCATGCTTTGCACGCTCCTGAGGACGGCAGCCATATAGGGGTCCTGGATCTCCAACTAGATGGATCTTACAGATATTTCGCAGACGTCCGAGAAAATAATGTCGAACAGTTGAAATTGGTCTTTTTGGTAAGTCTGTAGCAGCTCGTCTTTTCTCTCGTTAAAATTTGATAGATTAGGAATGTGGCATATAAAGTTGTAGGGTGGTCGATTCGATATTTCATGATCATCAAAGACAACTACTTCGGATCCTTTACCCATTTTTCGACCCTGTATGAGTATCTGGAACGAAAGGGTCTTGGCCTTCCTCCTGGGGATCCTGTCATGGACAAGTATCGTAAAGGGCATGTAAGCAGTTTCTAGCTTGTTTCCCTGTGTATCGTCAGCTCAAGCCTCCATCACTAGGCCAACATGCTTCAAGTGGACATAGTTGTGCGAATGGACCATGGCTGCGTGATTTTGCCTGCTGGACTTCCGGGTTACGACAGATCTTGCACAATACGGAGTGGTTCGGATGAAGTTCGTATCGGACCGTGTCTTGTGCTACACATTCCTGAGCTCCAACTGCAACTACGAATGCACGATTACTTTATGGGTCAGTATTTTTTCCCCTGCGTTTTGCTTTTGGTAGCTAATATTACTTTCAGATCTTTCCTTAAATGTCGGAACCATAACAGGCTATATAGATTCAAATTATCCGGAGAAAGTTCTCTATACCTTGCAGCCGAAAGCACCGAATGTCAAGAGTGTACTTTTGATAGAAGGTAAGCTATGGTCTACTCCGGTGTTAGGCTCGAACGCTAACCGTACCGTGCCAGGTCTTGACATCACGGCTAATAGACTATTGGGCCTGTTCCGCGGACGATCACATATTTTTGCGTATGGGACATTAAAGTGGGCAGTATCAAGGGCATCTTGTCAGCTGCAGAGGCATCGACGATCACAGATGCCATTACTTCGTTTCGCGTGAACTTTTCGGACATTGCTAACGCACCCGCAGTCGAATATGCTTTACCTTCTTACCCCGATGGCAAGTCCTGTCTTCTTTGGATGGTTCGGATTTCGCTAATATCGCCCGCAATAGTGACGTTCGTGAAGGTCCGCCTTTCGAGTGTTCATGTGACCTGGAAAGCGGGCGATGCAGCCGCTATTATTTCTCTACCCGAAGGTTTACGTCTGGACAATAACAATTTGGGTGGTCGCTTTCATCGCCAATTGACAAGCATCCGCGTTCCAGTAGCATCTGTCAAGATGTTGCTCCATAGTTTGTCTAATCGTTGGCTCGAAGCAGGAGAAACGACACTCGATGCGTACATTGATATATATACGTCGCCAGTCAACTGGAAGAATCTAGCGGCAGCGCAGGAATCATTCGTCACGGAACAAGATGATCTTACAGGTCGGGCAGCGAAGATGATGGAGCAGTTCAGGCTTTCCGACATTGGAGATTCGTCTCACAGTCAGTGGATTCTACCCTTTGCTTCGTTTTTCTCGTTCATTAATATTCAATAAGCTTTTCCTGCGCACAGAAATGGTGTCTGCATTCCTCAGCCACTGAGTCGAAGCCGAGAGCGTCGTATGCATAGGCCTTCATGGGGAGACAACGCATACCGGCGTAAGAATGCGTCTATATGGCCTGATTCTCGACCTCTCTCGGAATCAGAGGAGGAACTTGCGGTGTCTGAAGCAGATCGTGATGCTCGTTTGGCGTGAGTGCTAGCCTCTTCATATCATTGCGATAGTCCTTTGGTCTTAATGTTGCCTCAGCCAAAGCCGAGTAGACTCTCTAATGTCACCTGTGCGTGAGGAAGATCAAGACATGAGCGACGGCGACGAATCGGACAACGAAGATCTCACAGATGGCGAGTCGTCTGACAGTGATTGGTTCGAATTGGGTTAGCAAATTCTCATCGTAATGAGGAGAATGAACAATACTGATATTACGGGTAGAAGAAGGAACGTCTGATCCTTTGTGTCGGAATATGGTCGATTTCTGCGACATTATGCGGCAAAATTCATTGACACACTTGAACTCTGGGATCAATCGCCCTTTGTTTCAATCAATGTAAGTCAGCCAAAGCATACGGGACCCAATTGATTAACAAGGTACCCCAGTCGTTCAAGGCAGAGGCCGCGCCGAAATATGCACGGCCCAGAGCCCCACGGTCGTCCTCCATACCCGAATGTTTTTCCAGATATGATCCTCCCGCCGCTTGATGTCGACGTTGTTGTAAACCGTTGCGTATGCCGAAAGGGCTTGAAATACGCGTTACACCTCTCGTCCTACCTGTGTTGTCCCAATTAGAGGAGGATTGTGAGAAAAGTGTATGTTTCAAAAAATTGCTTTCGACTGCTTTGCATTGATAGGACGTCACAGAAACCCAACCCAGAATTGTGTATCGATTCTATGATGTCCGGGTATCTTGGGAGTTTCTCCTCCAAGTCACGTAAATATCAGAAGCGCATCCTTCTCGACGTAGCTGTGCCGTCTCTTCGATTGCTCGTTTTGCGTCATCTTGATCACCCATCTTCCAATCCGACCGGCATTATGGGCTCGATTGACCTTCGCTTAGCGGGATTTTATGCACGAGGGTTCGTCCAGAGACGAATAGAGACTTGGACTACAGGCTTCGATAGCCTTGGTGTCACTCTCGACACGATTGGAAGGGTTCAAAAAATGGAAAAGGTTTTTGCAACGATATCAACCTCCGACGTGGATATCCATTGGGATGGTAAACACTTGGAGGCAGAGTTTGGCTCTCTGGCTGTGAACGTCTCTCATCAGTGCCCCGAGTACCTCACGGTTCTGACTCTGGCGCTGGTTCGAGACACTAAGGAGCTGAAGAACCTGTTCACAAAATGGAAAACTGTCTTCACACAACCGAAACTACGTGTTGTGCAATGGGTCTTAAACATGACAGGCGAGATACCATCATGGATCCACTATCCGCCATCCAGCCGTTGTATCTCATTCAAAGCGGTATTCCTCACCAGCTGCGAACGGATGCCACATTTCGGTTCTTATTTCACTTGCGAAATCACCTATGGTACCTTCAAAATGAGCGCTGGTTGGGCCTTCCAGATTCCGATCGCTGCATGAAATTGGAAGATATCGTGCCTGATCTGGAAGCTCGTTTGACGATCATAGACCCTGAAGCATATCAAACGCAACACTTGGCTCTACTGGAGCCCTTATTCCCTAGTCTACGCAAGTTCTCAGTAGCGATCGATACCAAAAGACTGG
>NW_026848599.1:0-33603 GCF_030435595.1 Desarmillaria tabescens | reverse complement strand
CTCGCCATCTTGGCTCTGCCTCTCCCGGGCTAGCAGTGCCGTCCCAAGACAAGACACCAATACCACCGTTACCGGTGGCAGTGCAACACCGGTTCAGCCCAGTGCTGCAAGTCGGTTCAGGACGTAAGGTTTTCTATTGTCGTCTTGAAGGATAATACTCACGATGTCATATAATAGCCCAATCCGACGCTGCCCAGAACGCCCTCGGTGTTTTGGGAATTCCCATTGGTGCTATCATCGCTAATGTGTAAGTTATTCTTTCATGACAATGTAAATTTATTAATTTGCTTCGAAAGTGGTCTTACTTGCGACCCCATCACTGTCATTGGTCTCGGTACTACCTCATGCGCTAACCAGCCGGTGTTGTGAGAATAACAACTTCGTGAGTACTTGCGTCCTCGGAGAATTGGATAGAGACTAACGTTGAACTTGAAGAATGGTGTTGTTGTTGCTCTAGGCTGCACTCCCCTTAATGTGGCCTAAACGTGTACTACATGATTTGTTTCGATCATTTCGAGTTCAAGTTATAATTAATATTGATATTTTGTGATTTTAATCAGTCCGAAACGTGAAACTTCGATGGTGCTGAGGGCATATTCTGTAAGAGTGAAATCGACCGGGTACATGTACAATCAGCCAATACATACACAAGAAAGGAAACGCTGGCTCCATCCTACACTTCCTGCAAGGGGTAAAATACAAAGTCCTCAACGCTACAACTGCTATGAACAAAAACTACAGCCAAAGGAGAATGAAAATGTTAAAACTTGTGTATCTGAAACGCCTGCATTGCCACATCAGGCAATTCATCCAAAACATGAGCTGACTCGTCAACAATCCAGTCAAGAAATGCAACGAGGACGACCTCCTTGCCCACCTGCCCAAGAACATCACTAGAATCATAGGCTAGTAGCACACCTAGTTTGTCTGATATGAACTGATCCAGCCTTGAAATACTCTCGACGAAACCTCCTCCGACAGAGAGGATTCCAAGGTAATAGAGCCTCCTACGGCTTTGTAGACATCACCACCGAAATGAGTCTGAGATTTCTGCATGACAGTAGAGAGATTGAAGATGTGTTCCGTCATGAAAGGACAGGTCATCCGGAGAGAAGTGTCCTTCACCAGTCGGAAGACGGATAGGGCACGGTCGTAGTGGGAGGGAAAGGGTGTCGCGCAGAGCAGTATCTCCATAAGAGCTACATAGAGCTCAGCATCAACTGGATCGTATGACGACGGTGCCTGCGCTATAGCCTCAGTCGGGGTGACCGATAAATGCCGTATCAACGATGTAAACCTTGGTCGATCGTACTTGTTTACCGGATCATGACAGAATGCGCGAACGGTTCTTAGCATGCATTCTTTCCCCAGGAACGTGATGGCGCCGTCGTGGTAGACATTCTTGAGAACTACGGCGTTAAGAGCATCAATTTGAGCGAGGGACAATTTGGTTATGGTGAATGTGATGAGATCTTCCGGTGATCTGAGACGGTTCAGATTAATCGACGAGAAATCAGTGCCCTCGGGAATTTGGTCCTCATTGACGAGTTTGGGTGCAGGTAGCTCCTGGGGAATCTTGAGCAGCTCGCTGCTCACTGGCCCCATCCGTTGGTATATGAACGTCAAGTTGGACCGTAAGATGACTGCAATCCGAGGGCTGACGACAAAGATGCGATGAACCTGGTCGCCTGTCACTGATAACCCCTCCCACAATCCAAATGCGTTGCTGCTCAGAATAAATTCTGAGGTAGAATGAGCCTCTCATATACCAAGGAAACATGCGCTGGCCTGCATATCGTACGCAAGAGCCTCGCTATGCTCCATGTCGGGATCAAGATTGGTCATCATCTGAAGATGAACTGTTTCCATTCCACGTTCGTCGTATAATCGCTTTAGCGTGGTCAAGAATCTGTGAATGAGGGGTATCCAAGTAGTAACGGAGAACATGCAGCCACACATCGGTATGTGTTTGGCAGTGGTGTTTAGTTTATAGCGTTCGAGCCACTGCCGAATTGTCGAGCCTCCATGAGGATGATCAGGATCGAAGTACGACCCTCCCAGATTGCGGTAATGCATCACGAACAAGAATTTCCGTAGCCGCTCAACATCGCGGCGTTTTGAGGGGGACCTTGTCACTGGCAAGGTTGGAATGGAGGGTTTGGATGACCACTGAGGCACCTTTTTCAAGGACGCCAAGCTTTTCCTCCAGCTCGTTGACGTTGCTAGGGTTGCTTGCGTCCCTGTAGAGGTTCTTGAGCCATAAATGGTCCCAGTGGACGAACATCAAGGCTACCTGAGGCCAAAGTCATAGTAGAGGACGTGCTCAGGATAAACACCGGTGCGTTTGTATTCTCTGTCACGCTCTGCTCCGGTTCTGTAGCAAGCCGTTAAAAATCGACTAAACAAGGCGCGAACGCTTACTTGCGACGACCGACTTGAAAACGTCGCAATATGAATCTCGGGATGGCGTGATGGAACTGGTCTTGTTTGCGCGGCGGTGGTTCGCCAGGGGACGGCTGGTTTAGCTCGAGGAGGCATCAGTGCTAGGAGGAGACCAGATAAGCGGCAGAATCGCGTGAAGTGGTAAACCGATCACACGCATACGCCCCGCTTCGATCACGGCGCTTAGATCCCCTTGACATGTACAACCACTGCGGGATGACGTGACTTGTGTGGACATGCCGACTTTGACTGCTGTACCTTTTCCGGCTGGAAATATGACTACCAGATATTGTTGAAGCACTATGGAAGTCACTCATTTGGTACATCATGGATCATGAAATCTGTGGAATATTGATGACCCTGTGGCTGTGCGAGCTGGCGTGATGTCCAGTTAGCCCGAGTCTTGCTGAGTAAGGATTTACTAAGAGAAAGAAAGCACTAGAAGATACAAAATGGTATTTAAGTAGCTAGATTTCATAGTGTCCTGTACTCGTTTGCCTTCTAAGCAAACATTATCTACTCGCTAGGCAAACGTGCCTGATCACACGGTGCGCGTGTTATCCAACAGAAATCTCCTCTGTATTTCTTGAGAGGGCCAGCAAACTCAAGTGACTTCAATGACTCCAAGTCAAAGGCAGTTTTCAAGTCATTGATCATAGTTCCTTGGGATTGTACCTTCAGGTACTAAGTACATGATTTGTTTCGATCATTTCGAGTTCAAGTTATAATTAATATTGATATTTTGTGATTTCATCAGTCTGAAACGTGAAACTTCAATGGTGCTGAGGGCATATATTTGTAAGAGTGAAATCGACCGGGTACATGTACAATCAGCCAATACATACACAAAACGGAAACGCTGGTTCCATCCTACACTTCCCGCAAGGGGTAAATACAAAGTCCTTAACGCTACAGTTGTTATGAGCAAGGACTATAGACAAGGAGAATGAAAATGTCAAAACTCTTGTATCTGCACCGCCTGCATCGTTACATCAGGCATCTTATCCAAAACATGACCTGATTCGTCAATGACCCAGTCAAGAAATGCAACGAGGACGACCTCCTTGCCCACCTGCCCAAGAACATCACTAGAATCATAGGCTAGTCGCACACCTAGTTTATCCGATATGAACTGATCCAGCCCTTGAAATACTCTCGACGAAACCTCCTCCGATAGAGACGATTCCAAGGTAATGGTGTCTCCTACAGCTTTGTAGACATCCCCACCAAAACGAGTCTGACATTTCTGCATGGCAGCAGAGAGATTGAAGGTGTGTTCCGTCATGAAAGGACAAATCGTGCGCAGGGAAGTGTCTTCAATTAGTCGGAAGACAGATAGGGCGCGGTCATAGTGAGAGGGAAAGCGTTTCTCATCGAGCAGTATATTCATAAGAGTCGCATAAAGCTCAGCATCGACAGGATCGTTCGACTGTGGTGCCTGCCCCATCAATGTCGGGATGACCGATAGGTGCCGCATTAATGATGCGAACTTTGGTCGATCATGCTTGTTCATCTGATCGTGACAGAATGAGGCGGACGGTCCTGAACATACGTTCCTTCCCCAAGAATGTCATTGCGCCATCCTGGTGAACATTCTTCAAAACTACAGCGTTAAGAGCGTCAGTTTGAGCGAGGGACAGTTTGGTTATGGTGAATGTGAAGAGGTCGTTAGGTGATCTGAGACGATTGAAATCGACTGACGAAGGATCGGAGCCTTCGGGAATGCGGAATGGCAGCTTCCCCATTGACGAGTTTCGATACAGGTCGTTCCTGGGGGATCTGAATCAGGTCGCTGTTCATTGGCCCCATCTTTTCGAACATGGGAAGCAGTTGGACCGTAACACGACTGCAATCTGAGGACTGACGACAAAGACACGATGAATCTGGTCGCCCGATGGAGCTACGCCCTCCCACAGTCCAAAACTGTTATTGCTCAGAATAAACTCTGATGTGTCATGAGCTTCCCATATACAAAGGAAACTCATGCCGGCCTGCTTTTGATATGCAAGAGCCGGGTAGTGCTCCATGTTGGGATCGACTGTGTCGGTCAACATCTGAAGATGAACCTTCTCCATTCCGTGTTCTTTATATATCGCAGTGGCATCATTGACGATCTGGGAATGGGGAGTATCCAAGTAGTAGCGGAGGACAGACAGCCATACATCGGTGTGTGTTTGACATGATGGATGCTTGGTTTTATAGCGCTCGACCCCACTGCCGAATTGTCGAGCCTCCATGAGGATGATCAGGATCGAAGTACGACCCTCCCAGATTGCGGTAATGCATCACGAACAAGAATTTCCGTAGCCGCTCAACATCGCGGCGTTTGAGGGGGACCTTGCCACTGGCAAGGTTGGAATGGAGGGTTTGGATGACCACTGAGGCACCTTTTTCAAGGACGCCAAGCTTTTCCTCCAGCTCGTTGACGTTGCTAGGGTTGCTTGCGTCCCTGTAGAGGTTCATGAGCCCATAAACTTTCCCGATGGGACGAACATCGAGGCTCCCTGAGGCCAAGTCATAGTAGAGGACATTCTCAGAATTACCACGGGTCTGTTTGTATTCTTCTTGGCGCTGTGCTCTGCTTCTGTGGTAATGCGTTAAAAATCGAATACCCAAGGCACGGGCGCTTACTTACTTGGCAGGACCACTGCCAGGTTGAAAACGTCGCAATATGAACCTTGGGATAGCGTGCTGGTACTCGTCCTTTTTTTGGCGCCGTGGGGGAGTACCGGAGGATACGGCTCGTTTGGCTCGAGGAGGCATCAGTGCTGGGAGGAAACCAAGTAAGCGCCAGAATCGCGTAATATAAAGTGTCAAACCGATCTTACGCAAACGCCCTGCTTCGATCATGGCGCTTAGATCCTCTTGAGATGTACAACCTGGCAGGGTCAGAATATCATATACGAACAGGGAATTGCTCGTATATTCAAGGGCGTTTAACGATACTCAGATTCGAAATTTTATTCGCAATCGTAGTTCACAGTGACTTTCGGAGGTTGAGACGCAGCAAGCCAGGTTCAACTTGAATGGGATAAAGTTACACGTGTTGGGCGATACGTAAAATCGTTTAAACGGGTCACAAAACGTGAATTACCGAGCTGCAGCGCAAGGACCCTTCGTTGTCCTTGATAAGCAGACATATAATACAGACGAGACAAAGACAAAGACAAAGACGTCGAGAGTCGAGACGAACTTAAAGTTAGACATACTAGACAAGCAAATGACACGTGGTCAACGTTTACCGCCACGACATCACGTGCTTCGGTAATGTCGGCTTTAACTCGCAATCCCTTCAGAGGGCCATTTGTACCAACCTTCCTCCAGTCAGCAAGAGACTGAGCGCCCTCATTACCGACACTGATTTTGCTTCTACAGAGGAAGAATTATCTAGCGAGACCGTGGCGGAAGACCTGCCGCCGGTTCACCCCAAAGCTTCCCCGACATCTCTATCAGAGTAAGTTCACAATCGTCGTCCGGTGTCATTGTATAAGTCTGGGATTGAGCTTTGAGAAGATATATATTCCACCATCAGCGGCTTCTGCTGCAGCAACACTATCTGATTCGAAGCATCCGCCACAATCAGTCAAGTCCATCCACGATTATCGTCTTCTGTATCGCGACTCACGAGAGACGCCTACACTTACTAGAGCCGCGACAAACGGTATCATTTATCCGTCAACCCCCTACCTGCAATCAACCGGAAACTACATTCGTGGGTGCCTGGCCGCTTGGACAACCACGACAAATGTTGGTTCATCACAACGCAGCTTACCCGCTCCTCCTTTCTCCCGATGCGTGCCGCGGAAAAGATCAATCATGCTTGGGGAGCTTTGTCTTCGGGTTCGAGTAATTGTGGCTACTCTCTTCTTCATCAAACATTGGGTATTTATCGACGTAGAAACTACTACCTCCATCTCATACTACTCTTTTCAACAGTCTAACCGCGAAAACACGAGCAGAAATGTGTCCTCAATTCCAAGCCTTCTGCTATGCCCTGCAACTCAACCTCACCCCGTCTACTATCTTCAAGGGCCTCTGCGCAATTACCGTCGAGACCATCTGCCTTAGTATCGAAAGAAAAGTCGCCGGGCTAAACCACAGCACCTTCTGCGGATGCACGGATGACGACTGGCTACCCTCAATAACCGATATCATGACATGCCAACGCTCTATTGCCTTCGCCCCCAAGCCCTCAAGCAAAAGGGAGTATGGTGTCTTCTCCTTGAATGCGTCACCTCCCAACAGTGGACGATAGCAATCTTGGGCATTCTCTCCTCCCTCTTTTCACACAGGACTCGGATATGCCGCGCCCCGCGACGGCCCACCACTTCATTACATTACACCTGCCGTCAGTCAGATTATTAGAGACGTCAGAGCTGCCGTTATCTATTCCCATCGGTACGGTACCTTGCACTAAATATTTCGCATGAATGATGAGCAGACAACACCAGTGTTTCACAAGAATGAAGGGGCTAAGGCACATACACGTTCTCAACGGCTGGTATGTTTGAGCCGAATAATAGCGGTATATGTACTCCAAGATTTCTTGGGTGAAGGGTCATCGGTTGTGGTAGTGATAGGTATTTCGCTTATTTTTCATCGTTACCGCTTCGGCACTGACTGTACTCGTGTATTTCAAGCATTTCTGCGGATCTTGGAAGGCTCTAAGACTAGGATCCTCGAACTCCTCAATATCTCGGAAATCAAGGTGGGACTGGCTCAGATTACTGTTCTCGTCCCTTTCTCATCTGTATCCAGGCTGCCTGATCATGGCAGAGTCCCTTCCGCAGGAGCTTGTCGATGCGATAATCGACGAAGTCCACAGTTTCAGTGATCTCAAAGCGTGCTCGCTCACATCTCACGCTTTTTCTTCTCGCACCCGTGCCATTCTCTTCCAGCAGGTCAAGCTGAGCGGCCGATCGCAAGTCAATGCATTCCAGAGATTTCACGAACTATGCGTGACGTCCCCACATATTCCTGCGCTTGCGCAGACTCTCTGCATCCATGGCTACCATCGCGGCTCCACCCTCCAACGTCCATCATCCGACACCGTTAACTCTATCCTTCAATTCATGCAGAACCTCGAGGTCATTAAATTCTACGACGTCACCATCAGCGATTTCTGCGACGGGTCGCTAGCACGGCTCTCGTCACACTCTTTCCGTGAGATACATCTTTATGATGTCGTCTTCCACGAGAACGAGTTTGACCAGATGTGCGCCGTCTTACAAGGATCACCAGACTTGGAACGGCTTTTTGTACATCATACTGGCCCGATGACAGCGTCGATGTTTGGTGGTGATGAAACTAGCCAACCGAGACTGGACCATACGCACGTTACTCGTCGTGGCCCTCGTATCCGGGACTTGAGCGTTGTGAGCAGACATTCATACAGTTGTCCTGCCTTTATCGAAGCGATCCTGGAGACGAAAATATGCCCCCTGTCTATTGAAAAACTGCGACGGTTTGCGTTCAGTCTTAGCAAGACCGTCGACTTCCAGCATCTCGCTGGGATCCTCAAACTGACATCGGCCTCCCTTCGAGTTCTCTTGCTGACATTCAACTGCCGTGAGTATTTGTATGCGTACTTCTTTACATTCTATTCTTACCACCAGAATTATAGCATCAGGCGCACGGGATTCTCTTCCTTTGAGCAGACTTCCAATCGTCAGAATTAGACATTTGCGAAAGGTTGCTTTCATGATTACATCCGGGCACGATGGGCTTCATTATTTGCAATGGTGGATCCAAAGCCTGAGGAGAGTGATACACCTCAATCAATCCTCTGCATTGCGGACCATGGACATCGAACTGGGCGCTTCATTCTCGGGAAACCCCACGTTGCAGCCTCTATGGGGCGAGTTTGACCAGATTCTCTCAAGCTCGCCGTTTGACGAAGGGTTCCGCCTGCTGACGATAAAGATTCAGAAGAAGTCGTCCGACGGCGGTGTGCAGGCAGAAGATAGATTGCCTCTGTTCGGGGAGATCCTGGGAATGGGGTCCCGGGAAACCGCCGAAGATAGGGCCAAGCAACTCAAAGCTCAGTTTCCTCGGCTGGTAGGAAAGAGTAGGGTTTCCGTCAAAGTGATAAAGTGCGTACTGTGTTCTTACTTTTGATGAACCTGAAAGCTCATTGCGGATCGTGCGATACAGGCATTGAGTCTGATGCCAACTCTCGTTCTACATACGAATCAGTAAATTCACTTTTAAAATTACGAAGTAACGTATTTAATGGACAACGTAGTCTAAACCCCCGGTAATCGACGTCGGCCAAGTTGATTCTCAAGCTACGACTACGAGCGTTTAGTTTGCGATTATTTGAGAAACCAGCGCTGATATCTATACCCATTGGCGCGGTACCAGGTACCTCGCACTAAATATATCGCATAAATGATGGACAGTTATGAATGAAGGGACCACGACTCATACACGTTCCCTATGGATTGTATGTTTGAGCCGAATATTGGCAGTATATGTACTCTTAGATTTCTTGGGGTGAAGCGCCATCCGTCACGATAGGTATTTGGCTTATTTTCATCGTTATCCTTTCGACACCGACTATACTTGTGTATTCCACGCATTTCTTGCAGACATCGTTGGGTCTTGAAAAGCCCCGATACCAGGATTGCCGAAGTCCCGTATATCTCGGAAATCAAGGTGGGACTGGTTCGAATCACTGTTCTTATTCCTCTCACATACAGTATCCAGGGCGCCCAATCATGGCAGAGTCCCTTCCGCAGGAGCTCATTGATGCGATAATCGACGAAGTCCACAGCCCCAGTGATCTCAGAGCATGCTCGCTCACATCTCGCGCTTTCTCCTCGCGCACCCGTGCAATTCTCTTCCGCCATATCAAACTGAAGGGATCGCAACTCAACTCGGACGGGGTCCAGAAATTACACGAACTGTGTGTGGCATTTCCACATATCCCTCCGCTTGTACAGACCCTCTGCGTCAACGGCCACCGCGGTAGCTCCACCTTCCTTGCTGTGTTCGACATCATCAGCTGTATCCTCCAGTTCATGCAGAATCTCAAAGTTCTCAAATTCGACCACGTCACTATCGGCAATTTCTGCGGCGAATCGCTAGCGCAGCTCTCAACCCACTCTTTCCGTGAAATACACCTTATTAACGTCATCTTTCACGAGAATGGGTTCGAGCAGTTGTGCGCCGTGCTACAGAGATCACCGGGCTTGGAACGGCTACTTGTACATCACACTCATAGTGTCTCGATGATTGGGGGCGGCACAACCACCCATCTAAAATTGGACCACTTGCCCAGTGCGCATCGCAGACCTCGTATCCGAGACTTGAGCGTCATAAGCAAACATTTATACAGTTTTATCGAAACGATCTTGGAGACGAAAACCTGCCCCGTGTCTATTGAAGAACTACGATCGTTTGAATTCACTCTTTACAAGGCCGCCGACGTCCAGCATCTCGCTAGAATCCTCAAACTGACCTTGAGCTCTCTTCGAGTTCTCTTGCTCAACGTCGGTGAGTATTTTTATGTGTGTCTCTTTACTTTCTATTCTTATCTGTGTTATTGTGGCAGCTGCACAGAGTTCTTTTCTTTTGGGCGGGCTTCCTCTCTTCAGAATTGGACATTTGAGAGAAGTTACTTTCACGGTCCCATCCCCCACCTATGGGCTTCAGTATTTGCATTGGTGGATCCAATGCCTGAGGGGAGTAGTACAGTCCGATCAATCTCCCGCGTTGCAGGTCATGGTCATCGGACTAGGCATTCCAAGAGAATGCTGGGATCCTGCTTCGCCAGAGTGGAGCGAGTTCGACCAGATCCTCTCGAGCCCGCCGTTCGACGAAAGGTTCCGAATGTTGACGATAAAGATTCAGAAGAGACTGACTGTCAAGAGCTCGTGGAAAGAGAACGCGGCGCGTCAGTCGTTGTCGCAGAGGACTCAGAGTGTGTTGTACGAGGACTCGGAAAGCACCGAAGATGTGGTGAGGAAATTTGAAGCCCGGTTTCCTCGGCTGGTAGGAAGGGTTACAATTTCCGTCAAGGAGCATCAGCGCTGAACGGATTTCTTACATACATCATTGAGTTACAACGGGATAGCATCGTGGTTGAGATGTGCATTAGATAGCGAAATAACTATTCCATGAGCCTCATTATTTATTTAATTTGACAGACCACTATAGCTCTTATCTTTGGCATCCGTAGAGGTATAGCAGAATTACGTCAACTTCCGGGAGAGATCTCATCCAACGAAAGGAAAGCGTTCAGCAAAAATCTCGACGACAAAGCGAATACAAACAAAACTAGCAAAACAAATCAAACACGGTCCACCATCACACCCTTGCTCAGCGTCCTGAAAACAACCTCGAGTCCCTCCCCTTTCATCCGCTTCAATTCCTGAAAATGATGCTCATCCAACCTCGTCCACCTCGCCCATCCTTCAAAGCGCACCAACGAGAATGAACCCAAATTCCACCGCGTATGGATCAGATTGACGAAGGACCGATCCAAAAAGACGAGCTCGTCAATAAGCTCGTTCCTTCTCCCAATTTCGATGTGTATCTCCCGTAGCTGAGGCACCAGAACGTGCACTGCACCCAACTTGGAGTGTTCAGCCAGACGCGTTATCAGCGTCTTCATATGCGATTCGTAGAGCCAGGTCCTGTCTATCCAGAGCGGGAATCGGAGTTGTAGAGATTGGAGGTGAGGCGTCAACTGTAGGATGTGGATAAAATTGCTGTCTGGAGCAGCGTTTGTTAGGGATAGCGAGGTGAGTGAACATTGGGAGCGGACGATAAGGTCTGGGACGGATATGCAAGCACTGGGAGGGCACTCGCGGCGATCTCCTGGTTCGATGTTCATGGTATCAAGGGCGGGAAGCACAAGGTTGTCTAAGAAGAGGTCATCACATGCTGTTAGGCGCCTTAGGGATTTATGCGTGACGCGGGATAGTCGTGGAAGCTGGTAGGATACACCTTCGGTGTCACAGTGATTGACCCTGAATGTCTCCAGCCGAGGGCTCCGCTGAACCATATCGAGGTAGCATGGAGTAAGTGTGGTATCTCCCTGAGGCCGCGTGTCGCTGTAAGTGGTAAGATGGCCTGGTAACCGAATCTTCGTCCTCCAATGAAAGCCATCGAAAGATGCCTCTACTAGCTTGGGTGCAACCTCAAAGGCGTCGAGCGTCTCGAGCTCTCCGGAATCTGAGCACCGCAGTGAGACGGATATGAGAGAATCGAAACGCTCTCGCGCAGCTGAAAGCAGCGCAAGCACGTTAGTGGGAAGGACACATGAGATACGTTCCCAGCGTCTGGAATGTTCCAAAAGCACTCGAAGAACATCCGCTAGCATCTTTTCATGATCGGCGTCGCCCACTCCTTCGTCGTCGTCATCGCAAGTAAACGTAAAGTGCTGTATATTCTGGTCAGAGAGGCGGAGGACTGTGGATAGAAGGGACGACGGGTCTCTATGGCTAAAGATGCCATTAATTCGCAGTCTAGACCAGAGAGACGGGCAGGAAGAGGCGGTCTTACGCCAGAAGCGACTGACGTGCATGAATACCCAAGGACCGGCCTTGATATTCAAAGCATCGCATGTGTCGTCTGCCGTAGCGAAGATGAATACGCGAGTAAGGACCTCTTTTGGAATACGCCGGACGGAGGACAGGACAGACGCAAACGCGTCGGCTCGGGTTTGGAGAAGAGCCCGCTCTTGCTCGAGTTGGTGTAGCAACGCTCCAACACTACGGATCCTGTCGTCAAGCTGGGAGACGTCGTCTCGAATACCTGGTATCCCGACATTGCGGAACCAGGTAGCCTGCACGTCGGAGGGGGGGTCGTTCGTGTGGAGAAGCTGGGACAGCTGTGGCGACGGTGGGATTTGTAGGGAGGGATTTGTCCGGAGGGTATGGCCGCAATTGCAACATATGACACCATTTGGTATGTTACTAGAAGAAAACGGTCAGTCTAGGCTACTAGAGGCGGTATTTATGCCGGAATATGGATGAAAATAGATGGGCGCTCTTCAACGCGTGGCATCTCGAGCACTATTGCCGTGAACAGTGAAGATATTTCACGACCAAACAATAATCTGAAACTAGGCAACGTTTGACTTTGGGCGAATGTCCTGTACCCGATGTATAGAATTCAAAGGACGTACGAACCTTTTCATTGCTACAACACTTGATTTGGTAGGCTCAATTGAGGAATGCATCCATATGATGCAGGCAAGAGAACAAAGCAGGTAAGCCCTTACTCGCCCAAGCTGAAGTTGGAGCAGGCTGAAAGTAATCCTCCGTTCAATACTTTAGCCTAAGTGAGAAAGAGAAGTAGGCGAACCTCAACAAATAAGAAGTGCTTCGAGTTCGCAGCTGCCAAGATCCCTTGCTGACTGTACCGTATTATTGAATGAGTAAGCAGGCAAATCGCCGGGCTCAAGCGGATTTATCAGGGATTGGAAGATAGCGTCCACAAGATGAGTAAGGGAAGTTCAATCTGACCGTATAGCGAATTCCAGAGGACCCCATGCATATAAAAGGTGAGCATGGTCCTGCAGTCGATGAGAAATGTTCGAAACGATTATTCGGGAAAGGCGGCGGCCATTAGTCAGTTACGCCGGTCTCAGGGCTAGTCCGCTGCTTCGCCCGGCCTCTTCCCTGATCCACAAAGCGTTGCAAAAAATCTCGCACCCTGTAACTTGGCGATAGTAAAGATAGACGACGTACTGTCTTGCTGTTGAGGCCGAAGCAGTATTAGAAACGATTATTACTAACGTCGCTAAATGCCTCATTCCGGTACCACTTATCACTAATCCCTTGACTACTCCTCACGGCATGCTATTCCTGATGATTTGATGGATGATCTACCAAGTTCCCCCATGCATGTCCTCTATTCACCCATGCGAATGCATCCCGGAGAAAATCCAATCAGGAAATCTATCACACACTTGTCGTTCAGAGAAGTCAATCCAGAACACTGTATTCGGAATTGAACAGCGATATTTCGGAACTGGTGTATAGAAGTCCTTGCGGTCAAGACAGATAGACGACAGATCGCATTCAAGCGACGTCAACGGTACATGGTAGGCTGTTTTATGTGCCAGGGCGGTTTCTATTGAGCGACTGACGTGAGAACACTCAACGTCGGAGGAGGAAGATGCTAGTCGGCGGCGCAGTATTTCTGGATACAAAAACGTCAACCATTCGTCCAGAGTTCCAGGCTGTGTATTGAAAGTTACACTGAGAGCGGCTGACAGTGGATACAATCGAACAGACGAGACTACGACCTGGTCACTTTCGCCGCCGGAGTTACTTAGGTGATCCATACACGAATTAGAGTATCCCCAGCATGACATCGTGGTTTTTATTGACATCCTGTGTGCGAGCGACGTGGAGATCAGTTGATGCACAGAAGAACAACCTCAGGCTGCCAGTTAAAATCAGTTTCAGTCACAGATTTGTTCCTCTTTTGTACTTACTCAAAACAATATCAAGGCACAGAACAAGTTGCCAAGCTTGATTGAATCCCGTAGTGAATGGAACAGTCCAATTTAAGAGACCTTGGAGACAAGGCAAGCGTAGTCTATTGTTCTGCGCAACATGGGGGCTTCAGAGTTTCGGGACCAACCGAAAATTTGATTGCCGCAAACCGGCATTGCCCCACGGCAATCGCTGTCGACGGCAAACTTAGTGTGCCGATGTGAAGCCGGGCAGAGCATATTCTATTTTTCCCTCTCTAATGAATTCATTTCCGTGACCAGAGACTACTCTATAACAGGACCCGTAAATTCATAAAAGATGCGCGTTTCCGGATTCCAATCTGTTCATTGTTCAGGAACATCTGAATTGCTTAACAGTGTGATTGCACAGCAAACGTTGCAGTGGCCCACATGGTTCCGAGAGTTTAGCACGCCGATTACAAGCCGGGTATTCCGTCTCGAGCTCCTCTTTCCCCTTTACAATAAATCCATTCTCTGTCACCAGAAAGTACATGCACTTTTCTACTTGCCAAGTGTGTTCCGAGAGTCAATTATGCGTTGTTGGGTTTCCATCAGATTGGCACCGGTAACAATGAGTTTCACGGTTTCACATACACGCAGTGCTTGTACGGGACTGCGGCAAAGCGCCAACTTGAATGGCAAACTTTAACTTTCCAAAACCAACTTCCTTCTTTCCTAGGCAGTGACAACTCGATTACGCCTGAAAAAAATTCGTGCACCTAGTGAAAGCGCTGTAAACAGTGACACATGAGTCGTGTGCCACCAATGACAGAATCTGCCCGGGTGCCTAACCGTCGGTATGACTAATTAATGACGCCCCCATTAAATGATGTCGACGACGCCGGTAAACTGTTTAAACGCCGAAACGTTTTCGGTCTTGGCACGAACTTGGCAGGATGGGCGGGAAAGTGGTTGCTGCGGTTCACCGTTCCACCATGAGGCTGTCATGGGCATTCTGGACGTTCTTCTCTACCCTCCGCCAGATATCCCCTTATGCGATACCCACATTTCTCTTCGCCTTTATCTATAACCAAGTCTATCTCTACTGGCTCGCGACCGTGGGTATGGGATCATGGGCGCCGGCTTGGCCAGCAAACAGGACTCGCCTCGTCTTTTTAATGGTGTCTATACCGACATGGGGCCTCGTTATGCTTATGTGGACCGTTGGATTCACCGTTCTCAAGAGCGTGTGGGCCAGGAGGACATCCCGAGGAGAGTACTATGAGGCTATCGAGTTGGACCCGGACCCGCGCAGCAGTCGAAATTTTCATCGCGGATATGTCCAGTACAGATGGCACTTGACTGTGCTGGTCTATCTATCGCTCTTTATATGTGGACTGTTCATGTTATTGACTCGTGAACTTCTCGGAGACGTGCGCTTCAAGGCTGATATCCAGGCTGCGATAAAATCTCCGAGACCGGAAGGGCATGGAAACGGAGGTACGTCGATAGCCAATTTGCCTTGCAATGTCTAAATCCAGTTGCAGAAAAGGTCTTTATCGGTGCCATGTTCTATAACAACGAGCGGGTCGTACCATACTGGTGTGATGAAGTGATCAAACTCATCAAGTACCTTGGCACGGTGAGTTCCACCCCAGTGACCCATATTATACACTCAGCTCTCTCAGGACAATGTTTTTGTCTCCACAGTCGAATCCAACAGCGGCGACAAGACCCCAGCCTTGCTGGAAGAATTCGGCACTAGACTAACTGCGCTCAAGGTCCAGCACCGAATACTCAATCACGACACATCAATCACGCGTCCGGAAAGTATGGATACCAAACCGCCGCGAATACGATTTCTTGCTGCGGTCAGGAACAAGGTCTTGGAGCCCTTGGTGGAAAATGGCGGATACGATCGCGTTATTTTCAGTAATGATGTCTTTGTCGAGTCCGAGACGATCCTTGAGCTCCTTAAGACTCGCGACGGGGACTACGATATGGCGTGTGGGATTGATCTGTCTTATTGGGGGTGAGAATTCGCCTTGTATAATTCCCACCGACTCTGACAACGCACCAGAATGTACGATGCCTGGGTCCTCCGAGACCGGCTTGGGCGCTTAGTGTCATCGCTATGGCCCTACTTCCTCGAGGACGCTGGCATGCAAGCGGTCATGAAAGACGAGCCGGCGCCTGTCTTTACCTGCTGGAATGGCATCGTATCTTTCCGTCCCGACCCATTCCTCCCCGTCAGCCTACGTACCTCTGGTCGCCTTTCAACAGCACCTCTCTCGAATCCTCTTCCCTCGTCCCACCCATCGTTCGGTCAGCCTGCCGATCTGTCACCCGCCCAGACACCACCTCTGTCGTTCCGCGCGTCAGTGGAGGGCGAGTGCTTCTCATCAGAATCGTTCCTTATGCCTTATGACATGCGTCGTCAATTCGAGATGAACAACATATACCTTAATCCGCGAGTGATCGTCAGCTACGAATGGAAGTTCTACGTCTGGTACAAGTGGGTACTCAGACACTGGATGGTGAAGTGGTGGATAGAGAATGTGGAGAACGGGAGCATGATGCACCTGGCGAAGATGGTGGTAGGGGATGCGAAGAAGATCTGGACCTGGGACGGTGGAGAGTGTCATCCGGTGAGTGACAGAATGTTGCGTGTTTGCTGTTCATTGGCTGACGAGGAATGTTCCGTAGTGGTGACGATGATCTATGTTAATTATTGCTTCTATTTATTCGGGGAACAGCACTAATGTTTTGGAAATTCAATCACGACACCGTTTTCTATCTATCTAAGTATAAATTCGCGTCTTGACCTGATGGAGCAAGAAGAAAGCGGCTTGGTGGCGCTACACTTCTTAATAATGACGGGACGGATTAATTGAATCGGTGACGTCTAGCTCTCCCGCATCCGCGTTGATCAGGAGAAGGCGGCGGCTCGGTGGCACTGCACTTCTTAATAGGGGGATAAATCCAATTATCGCCCAGCGAGGTCTCGCTCTTCGTTGTTATGTGCTTCAAGTAACGGTGGGTTTGTAGGACCTTACTCCCAGAACACTCAGTCAAAGTTTTTGACTTTGTACCAAGAATAGCAAATTCAGATGCAGTCTCTCTGTCCTTCGGTACCAACACCATATGATCATGACAATCATTCCCACTGTCCAAAGTCAATGCAACATACATACGCGCACCGTAAGCGGCGTACTCCACAAAATGTAGGCAGTCTCTTCAAGTCTTATTTCCGCATGATCACAAGACTTTCTCAAGTCGTATAAAAGAGATTGTAAACATCATCGAGTAATATCATCACTCTCAAACTCACAATGTTCTCCCGCATCTCTACTTTCACCATCGCCGCCTTGGTTGCATACGCAGCTGCCGCTGAAACCACTACCACCGTCACCGGTGGAAAGTGTAACTCTGGTTCTCTCCAGTGCTGCAAGTCTGTTCAGGACGTGAGTTTTGAAGGCGTCTTTCTCTCGGAAGCTTCATTTATGTATCATCTTCTTTTCAGCCCAGCAGCAGCGCCGTTCAGAACGCCTTGGGGGTCCTCAATATTCCTATTGGCAGTGTCACCGCCGATGTGTACGTCAATCTACTACTTATATATGCGATATGCGTACTTAAGCTTATGGTTTGCAGCGGTCTTACTTGCGATCCCATCACCGTCGTCGGTCTGGGAACCACCCAGTGTGCTAACCAACCCGCTTGCTGCGATGATAACAACTACGTGAGTAGATTTCTGAATCTTGTATAATGGCCGCACACTTACCTTCCCTTATAGAACGGTGTCGTTGCTCTCGGATGCACGCCTGTTAACTTGGGTGTTTAAGCCCGCTTTCAATACCTGAGATTTTTATTATTGGTCTCTGCATTTCCTCAAACATATACCTTTATCTTTCTTAAATTCAACATAAAGACGTTATTACATACACGGGTACAAGTGGTACAGGTTATACATTCATGATGATTTATCTAAGCACCAGGATGCAACAAGACCTTCGTGTACCCGTCAATTCGCTTGTCGAATTTCTCGTATGCCGATGTGGCATCTTCAAGCGGCAGGTTATGCGATACGACGAAGGAAGGCTTCGCTCGACCAGCGATGATCAAGTCGCGAAGGTAGCGATTGTAGGACTATCAAAGTCGCATAAAATCATGGCTTGTATTGGCGGGATTCAGCAAAACTGACCTTGACGTTACATTGCCCAGTTCCGACGGTCAGACCTTTCTCAAAGAGTTTACCTGGAAAGGACACTCAGACAGTGGAGTTCAAGCTAGATGAACAACGTACCGAACGGGAAAGAAATGTATCCCCTATGTTTCCATTAGTACCCGTCAATTGCATAGAGATCCAAATGTACGCACTTGGCAGCAGCGGAGTCTGGCGCACCAGGATCTGTTGGTACATACAACCCGGGAATGCCCAATCCTCCGGTAGGTCGGACAACCTTGATGAGCGCCTCGAGCACCGCGTTAGGTTGTTCAGTCTTGCCGTCACTAGACGTGGCTTGATAACCGACAGCTAGAAAGAACAAAATTCACGTCAACATTCACGCCAACAAGGAAGTAAACACGCTTACCATCCACTCCACGATCGACTTCCTTCCTGCAACATGACGAAGCTGTGAGCCAGACATAAAAATAATCGTCGACAGCACTTCTCACCCTCCTCTCAACTTGATAATTTGATCGGCAGGGTCACTTTCAGTAAAATTGATCGGGATGCAACCAATTTCTTTTGCCTTGGCCAGGCGCTCCGGTACACGATCAACGACATATACCTCAGCGGCACCGCGAATCACAGCAGAATAAGCAGCCATAAGACCGACTGGTCCAGCGCCAAAGACGGCAACAGACTCTCCCGGACGGAAGCCCTATTATTATTAAAAGTGTAAATTCTGTTGAAGGCCAAGGCTCTGAAGAGAACGAACCGAGATTTCAACACCATGCCATCCCTATGCAGCTATTCAGTACTGAGACGAACAAAGATTAAGCAGGCATACCGTCGGAAAGATATCAGCCAGGAGTGCAAAATCCTCTTCATGCTCGGTGCCAGGTGGTAATTTGAGTGCATTAAAGTCGGCGAATGGAACCCGGACATATTCCTACACCTAGTGTTATGCAGTCCCTGTCATCAGCAGCATTGTCACGTACGGCTTGCCCGCCTTGGTACGGTCCCATTGCAACATAACTGGGCGTATGCTCAGTAATGAACTCTATAACACGAGCGGTTGACTCACCCATAAGCCCTAAATCATGGTCAGATGTCACTAGGATCCAGAATGAATTATAAGACGCGTACCCGCCCGCCTATGTATAGTAATATGTGGTGTCAGTAGTGGGGCTGTAACGTCGTGATGACGGCACTCACGAAACCTGGATTAACGTGGGTGCAGAAAGCCGATCGACCCTCTTCGCAGTTAAGGCAACGCCCACAGGCAACGTTAAATGGCATGACCACTCGGTCACCCTTTTTCAAGAGCTACTAGTCGCGTCAGTGTCAATGAGAGAAAGAGTTGAGGGAGGGACATACCGCGACCCCGCTTCCGGTTTCCTAGATGATGCGTCTGTTAATATACAACAGGTCTTTTCATGATATTGAACACACACCTCGACGATACCCATACTTGGACCATAAAAGTCAGACGCAGCATCATGGCAATAGAAGGGCATACTTCTCATGACCGAAGACTATACCGGCCTGCGCTCCGGTACGTCCTTCGTACATATGCAGATCACTGCCATGATGCTTGTTAGTGTCTTGTGTGTGTATAACATAACGTTTCCTTACCTTCCGCAGATGCAACTAGTAGTCACTGAAAGGATATGTTAATATCTCGTCCTACTGATAGGAATGAAGGCCGCAGGCGCGCCTTTGACGATGACATCATCGGCATGCTCGATGGTGGGCTTTGGAACGTCCTGCACTGTGACGCGGAATGGACTTTCGTATACAACAGCGCGCATCGTGGATGAATTTGATAGGAAATGGTAGATGAGAAGAGAACATCTCAGTACAAATAGCAGATTAGGTCATAGCTTCATCATGATATCCGATTCCAAGGGAGAAAAGTAGTCCGGCAATGAGTCACATGTGGAAGTTGCCCAACGTGCTCAAGATGTCAATTGTTTGCCAAGGACGCTGCGGTATAGAAGGCATATGACGCAGAAATCTGATGAGAGACTCCAAACCGTCTTGCCTGCAAAGAAGTGTAATCATTCTGATTATCTTTCTGAAAAAATGCTGATGAAAGGACTTACAGGAAGGGAAACCATCTGCTAGTGCGTAAAGATAGCTCCAGGCACTCATCATACTGCTCAGTCCAGGTGACACAATGTAGGTCAAAAGTAGAAAGAAAATCCAAAGCGGTTAACTTAAGTCCTCAAGCCGAGTCCAGCTGATACCACAAGCCCATAACAGAAGCAGCTGTCCGAAACAGAAGAAGTAGGGCCATTATATTGCTCCCGCAGCAATTGTCAAGGCGGGGTTGTGTTAAACATTGTGTGTGTCATTACAATCGATGGCAAACGGAGGCTCGTTGTTCTGGAAAATGTTATCGGCCTTATATCGTCCATGCATTCGGTAAACAATCACCGGGACCGTCAGGGAAGAAAAGAGGGCCCGCCAGTAGATAGCTCGATTTTCATCCTGGAAAAGAAAAACAGCGGAAATTCATTGATGCCAAGCAAGCAAGTTCGGTGCTAGTACACAGAAAGTCCAGATAGTGACGCCGTATTCGAATGGATAACTGCATCGCTCTCGTCACAATGTCGCGCTTCAGATCGTTCAAGAAGCCACTAAATATCAAACACAGAGGATATTTTGTCCAATTAGATGTTGTAGAGTTATTTCTGCATTCGGGACCGGAGAATAATAAGGAAGGGAAACTTGAAGATTTGGGAAGATACGGCAAGGTATTTACTGCTCTAAGTGGTAGTCGTGCAAGTGAGTTTGCTGCCTCCGTGAGCCGGACGAAAGGATCCGTTGATATTTTTGGCCCTTGACTGGCATGCCAGTGCAAAACGAATCGATGTCGTGGTCGTCACGATGTCAAGCTCGCATGGGAATTTTGCCGCTCTTTCCTTTTCTGTCACCGTTGCTGGTTGGCCAACATGCTCATCCTCTCCTGTCCTGAGGTCGGAGAGGAAAGGATCCCCGAAACCTTCTACAGCTTCACATTGCTTACGATCTTCGTGAATTACGTCATTTGTACCCTCCGATCCATACTATCGTTGAAGTGACATTTGGAACGATATACCAGCCCTGCCTCATTATCCCCTCGGCCAGTGACTCGGTGTCTTTGCTCCATACATGACAAGAAAACTCCAAATTTCCCTGAGAGTTGCTCTGTTGACGGATCTCTGAAAGTCTGAATGCTGACGAGGACTTCACAAGTAGAATTACATCAATGTCAAAGACGAGTCAAACGTGCAATCAAGCTAGAGTCTTAATCGCCATTGGACTGCTCGGAATTATGCCTGGTCGTGCCGTTATAATCATTAAGGCGTTACTTCAACATTCCAGAGGTCACCCACTGGCAGCCGACGATCTGTTCTTATTTTTTTCTTCTTGATTATCGCCGCCTTCGGTCCCGACATGATAGAGTCTTGAGGTATATAAAAGATGTCCGTAGTTGAGCAATGTATCTCAAGTCGAACAACTCTCACCGTTGAACAGTTTATCTCACCATGTTTGCTCGCGTATCTGCTTTCTCTCTCGCCATCTTGGCCTTGCCTCTTCTCGCTGCCGCTAGCGTGGTACCAAGAGAATCCACAAACACAACTGTTACCGGAGGCCAATGCAACACTGGTTCCGCTCAATGCTGCAAGTCTGTTCAAGACGTAAGTTTCTTCTTTGATCTTGTGAGCAGAACATGAAAAACGAACTCACCCTTATTCAAATAGCCCAAGAGTTCAGCGGTGCAGAATGCCCTCGGTCTTCTGGGAATTCCCATTGGCGATATCACCGCCGGAGTGTAGGCGTTCTCCAGTTGATTTTTCTGAGTTTTACTAATCTGCATTCAAGGGGCCTAACTTGTGACCCCATCACCGTCATTGGTCTTGGTACCACTCAGTGCGCTAATCAGCCTGTTTGCTGCGAGAAGAACAACTTCGTAAGTGCCAGCGCAGAGCAATCAGATGCGATGTTTACTAATGTCGAAAAATAGAACGGTCTCGTTGCCCTCGGCTGCACCCCCATCAATGTCGGACTCTAAGCTTAGTCCTATGGACTTGTTTCTTTGGATTTATCTTTCCTACTCCCAACCAATTAGATGCTTCCACCATGGAAAGGCTACACGATATTATTTAATAAAACTCTTTCTTGAATTTCCAGAATAAGCTTCAACAGTGATGAAGCGAATCCTTGCACTGTCGTGCGAAAGCGTTGCTATGTTTGCTATGCATCCAAGTTGACCGAAGAGTATTCAATCGAACTTAAGTTTTGCAAGAACCATTCCGAGTCGGCATTCATCAGCAAGATATACATTTAACGGAACTTGCCGCTTTTCGAAGGTCTACTTCACCTTCGGACGCCCAGTCAAAATTGTGCGGCGCTTGAAGTTGAACGTTGCCTGTAAAAATCGCCGCTATCTTTTCTTGCCTGCTGCATCTGATTGAAACTATGGATCTTGCTGTGTTTACCAAGTTGATATAGATGTTGGTCCTTGCGTTCCAAGCCATGCTTTCTGCGCGATTCTACGCAGAATCTCATGAGAATTTTTCTGCCTACCATGTGGAGTCGTTCGACTTGGCCATGAAAGCTGCCTATCGCTCAGAAATCATCACGGCCTCGTCCGTCACTAGCCTTATGAATGACACCATATCTACTGGCTGCATCGGGTTACGACACTTCGGTTTTGCATGAAAAATGCTAGCGACTGTATTGGCAGGCTCGACCTTGATCCGTTTTCCCTCTCTCAATAATGCTTGGTAAATCTCGGGGCTTAAAGCAGTATATCTCTAGCATATGGTGTCTTCTATCTCTCCCTCAAGCTTCTCATCGGGGTTTTACCGTGCTCAACGCCTACCGACATCTCCCCTGAAAAAGGACAACGGAAAATTATGACCAAGGACACATCACAAGGCCCTATAGTCAAGAGATAGAAGCACTCCCGGCGTTTGTAGTTGCGGAGTGGACATGACCCGGCCCGGATAGATATATTGAGACTTCGCGTTGGAGCGGTCTCTCCTCTGTTCACTCCTCGATTCCTCTGGCGCAATGTCTACTGCCAGTGGTTCTGACGAGAAAGACGAATCGCCTTTTGGGCCGATAGAGATCTCGAGCGTAGGCGACCATATCGAACTCGTATCCCCACCAGAAATCGTCTCCGAGCCCAATTGGTGGTGGAAATATCGGTACGCTAGAATCGATTCGCCACGCCTTGATATTCAGTGCGATTTATCTACAGTCAGTCTCTCCGAGAGCCTGCCGCCGAGTTTGCTGGTGTCATGGTACTCGTCATTTTTGGGACGGGCGTTAACTGCCAGGTCAGTTTGTCTGCGAATGCAAGCGTGGCGTCCTCGCCTAAAGGCGTAAGTGGCTTCTGGCAGATTTTAGGCAAAGGCGTTTTGACTACTTGTAGGATTACCTCTCGGTTTGCTTTGGCTGGTCTGCCGGTCAGTGCTGAATGCTATGCAGCATTCCCTTTCCTCACTTTTGGTGCAGCCGTTGCACTTGGCGCATGGGTGAGCGCGGGAATCTCTGGTGCTCATATAAATCCTGCAGTATGTGTCTTCGTATTCTCTTATTCAATCAGACTCAGTACTTTTCAGGTGACTCTAGCTCTCGCTACATGGCGTGGGTTTTCCTGGAAGAAAGTCCCCGGTCAGACTTCTCGCGTATTTCACGGAATATTTCTCTTATTCGTATGCCTAATAGGTTATCTTCTCGCTCAACTACTAGGGAGCATTGTCGGTGGCGCTATCGTTTACGCCAACTACCTTCATGCCATCGATATTGTCGAAGGCGAATGTGGGCTCAGGACATTAACTACAGCAGGAGTCCTCGGGACCTACCCGGTGAGTTTTCCTCTCGAGACCTTCTCTTTGCGAAGTTCACTCACTTCAATTCCAGTTGGAATATATGACGAATGTCTCTTGCTTCTTCTCAGAATTTCTAGGCACTGCAATGCTTGTACTTGTCATTCTTGCTACTATTGATCCAGGAAATACACCGCCCCCGAGCGGGCTTTTCCCCATTGTGCTTTTCGTTGCGTTGCTTGGTATATCGGCCTCCTTGGGCATGGAGACTTGTATGTGTACCCATTCGCTCCTCACTTCCTCCGGCACTGCTGATTCCCACTTGGTCAGCGTTCGCGCTTAATCCTGCTCGTGATCTGGGTCCAAGGATCGTTACATCAATGGTCGGCTATGGAAGGCAGGTTTACACTTTCCGAAAGTATGTTTTCTCTTCCTCTACCGCGAATCTGAACAAAACATATTTCTTCCAGCCAATATTGGATCTGGTGCCCTCTTGTGGCACCGATTCTTGGTGCTCAGGTTGCAACAATGTTTTATGATGTATTCTTGTTCCAAGGCCCCGAAAGTATAGTCAACAGACGGTACGTGTCTTCTACGATGGGGTTGTAATAACATTTACTGAATTTCCCAAAGGAGCGGCTCAACCAAAAAGCGACCGGAGGATATGGTGTAGGGCGAAGTTATCCATGATATGTATTGATGAGTTTTACTGTTGATTTGTCTCTGATGAGTCTTTACTCTTTGTATTCAGACCAGATAGGACGCATGCCCGTTGTGATATCAGATATATACTTAGTCGGTTTTGTCAATAGTACCGTACTTTGTAAATATTATCATCGTTCATTTTTTAGGACTTTGACACGACAACGAATAAATATTGTATTTCAGACACATTTAAAGATTAGGAGAAGAATTATACCTAAGAAAATAAGTGCATTGTCACCTAAAAAAAATGATTGTGACGGGAAAAGTGGAAAACACGATCGTTCATGTCCAAACGCACTGCAAGGCCCTGCACGGCTTGAAATCGGCATGTCCAACTTGCCGCCGGTAACCCGAAATTGGCCGAATACCGGCTCACGGCCATCAAACTATGCCTTGGTTTCAAACTACCGCGCTTCAATACTCAATAAGTATCGACCTAGGCTCTTCGTCTAGAAGTCGAGATCTCTTGATTATGGCGAAGCAATACTCAGGCATCATATGAATGCCCCATCCTTGGCATCGAACTGGTTGCCCGGACGATGTGCTTGCAACCCGTCTTTTGCAGTGCCCGACTCTTTTCTGGGTGAAACATTGGATCATCCATGCAATCATCGGTGAACTAAGTCTGATGTATTTCTACGACACGGTTACTATTCTCAAATACATAGCCATCAACGGTCTTCACTTGGTGGGTATAAGTAAAGTCTCCAAGCACTACTTATCCTCAATCTTCCTTCCTTCGGTGCAGCGCATCTCACTTCCATGCAGGCCATCATCCCTCTTCTCTTCGCTTTCACTGGCGTCTCGGCGCGTACGTTCACGGTGAAGAATTCGTGTTCGTACACTATCTGGTATGTGTTCGCCTGAGTGAGCCTTCAGGCTTCATCAATCGCGTACTTATTGCTTTACTTTTCCTAGGCCTGCGGTTCGTCTCCCCATTTTCTCGTACCCTGCCCCACGAATTGAATCGCTTATCCCGGCATTTTTTCAGATCTTCACAGACTTGAACGTCGGCCAGGCGGTGCCTAATCATGATACCGGGTGAGCGTGACATACTACTCTCCAGCATCCTTGGTGCTGAGTTTGCAAATATAGCTGGGAAGCCCCTGCAGGCAGTTCAGTGTCATTCGACGTCCCGGGTAACTGGACTTCTGGGCGCATCTGGGTTAGTATTGCTCAGATGACTTTTGTTTGCATTTACGTGACTGGGGTTACGGTTAGGGACGCACTCAATGCGATTTTTCGAAACAGGGTCCGCTCTCGTGTGTTACGGGTGGATGTAACGGAGGGTTACTGTGTGATCCTCATACCGGGACGGTACGAAGGCCCCTTAGGCCTAGGTTATTGTATGCTGATTGTGGTTTCTTGATAGGGTGTCCCGCCGGTGACGGTAGCGGAATGGACGTTGGCAGCTGACGAAAAGGGGGAGGACAACTATGATCGTGAGTGATTCGGAGGCCTTCTACCTCGAAGCTGAACTGTCGTAGTCTCCGTTGTAGATGGTTTCAGCGTTCCGATGCTTGTCACACCCACTGGTGGATGTAAAGCTCCCGTTTGTGCTGCTGACCTCAACACTAATTGTGGGTGTCTGCATTCTGGATGCCTCATTATAGATTCTCAGGCCGTTCGGTTTAGGTCCGCAGGAACTCGTACTGGCCGGACCAGATGGCAAGACTGTCGGGTGTAAATCTGCGTGCTTGATTGAGAACGACGAGCAGAAGAGTATGTAGTAATTCCTTCCCACCATGTCATCGGTGTTGGCTAAATTTTCTCTCTTCAGAGGACTCGCCCAATTGTTGCACGGGCTCTCATAACGTGGCGGCGACTTGTCCTTCTTCCGGGGTGTCCTACTATAATTATTTTAGTAAGCTGTTCATTCATTCCTTTTCCATGTGTTCTCATGTCTGTGCACGCAGAGGGTCCTTGTCCGACTACGTATGCATATGCCTATGATGATAATACTTCTCTTTGGACGTGCCCAGGGGCTACGCAAGCTGATTATACAGGTTGGTTCAAAGTATCCATGGCTTCGACAATACTGATTCATATTCTACTAGTGACTTTTTGCCCACCGGCACAATGATACGCGCTTATCTAGCTACGTAGTTTTATAGAGGGTTAAGTTTTCATCTACTTGTCTTGTTCTACACAGAAATATAGCCTTTAGTCGTCAAAAAATCAGTGATTATCCGGACGCTCTCCGCAACATCCGTAACCGAAGTATCGATGTGAATTTCTGGGTTTTCTGGAGCCTCGTATGGGGCGGAAATGCCCGTAAACTCTATCGTCGAGTGTCAACGAGGCATCGGCGCAAATTACCAGAGTAACGCACCCTTGATTTCTCCCGCACGGGCTTTCTTGTACAGCCCCTTTGGATCTCGCTGTTCGACGACATGGAGAGGCGCATCAACGAACACCTCGACAAAGGGAAGCGATGCCTTTTCGTGGATCTCCCTAGCGAATGCCCGGTCTACACGGTACGGCGAGATGAAGGCTGTGATGGCGATAGATGCAGAGTCGGCGAATAGCTTGGAGACCTACCCAATAGTGAGCATGAGCGCGATCAATCAATGAATACCTGGTAACGGCAACACACCTCGCTTATCCGACGGATATTCTCGTTTCTCGACTTTTCGTCAAATCCCAGATCTTTATTCAAGCCGAATCGGACATTGTCGCCGTCCAAGCGGTAGGAGGTTTTGTGTAGGTGGAGGAGATGTTGTTCCAGTGCACATGCAATGGTTGACTAGGGCGGCTCTGTCAGCTCTTTCACGCAGGATGGCTATACATCAACGCACCTTCCCACTCGCGCTCAGCCCCGTCAACCAAATCGTCACTCCCTTCTGCCCGAGTAAGGTCGTTCGTTCTTCCGAGGAGACAGATCCTTCACTGAGGGATAATGGTCACCTCCTAATCATGTTTGGTGACCGGGCGTACCAGGGTGGAAGGTGATGTTCGTAGCCATCGCAGGAGATCAGTAATAAGTGAGGAGGAGGGGGGTTTTTCGGCCATGGTCGTAAGGAGCTTTCGTCATTTTGACGCGATCGATGAAGAATATCCCAAGCGGATCTCCGGAAAAAATTATTACAATTTAAGGTTTCGTATCCGGCAATAAAAGGGGCGGCGTTCTTTCCCTTCTAGTGACCATCCCCGTTCGTGCATTCTTTCGCGATGACCGAGGACGACCACAGTCTCTATAAAGATTCGGACCGAACATGCGGTTAGACACGCTATCAAGATGCCTACGGCTTAGTATAAGTAGTTTGCTTCTTCGGAGATGGCCTATCGATCCAGTTCACCTTCCACCACCATGATGTACCCACAAGAATTGATTGATGAGATACTCGACAACCTGCACGACTCGCCCTCTGCGCTAAAGGCTTGCTCACTCGTCTCCCGCCAATTCTACCCGCGCACACGTGACCATCTTTTCAGCTTCGTCGATTGTCCCTACCCAGATGAAGCACGAATCTTTGACATCGCGCGCGACTCACCCGAGCTGCTCCAGTGCATCAAACACGTCCAGTTCCAATGCCTCAATTTTTTCTTACCCCCATACCGGACAGCCACTTTCGAGGTCTTGCACTCACTTCCATCCCCGATGACACTGTCCCTCCGGAACGACGGCGCCCGGGTCAATTTCTTGACGGAAGAATGTGAATGGTGGCAAATTTTGCCTGGGCTCATATCCTCAGCTCCGTATCTCGCCGTCACCAGACTCGAGTTCAAACGTCCCCGATGGAGCACTTTCCTAGAGTTCCACCACATCGTTCTCTCTTTTCCCAATGTGACGGAGTTGTACATATCAGACTTGACGGAGTTGTATGAGCCCGACGACCCCGCTATGCCAGTATCTCCTGCTCCTCGCATCAAGATTCTGCATGTGGACAGCTTTGGCCCAATCTCCGCATTCTGGGAAGGTTTGCATTCGTATCGGTCTGTGTACCTTGATCACCTGGAGGAGTTCTATACTATAAGCGACTTCCCGAAAGACCCTGGTGCAATTGTCCAGGCTGCAAATTCGATATCAAAGGGTCTAAAAGTTTTGGAGATCACTTGTAATTGTACTCTTTGTACTAGTAAATATCCCTTCATATCTCATTTAGCCCATGCTGACTAATCACAACAAATAGTCTGGGACAATGCCTCCCTTCTTCGCTTGAACGCTACTACCGATCTACGCCTCGGTGGTGATCTGAACAACAACATGCTACCATTCATCAACTGGTGGATCGAGTGCTTCCAAGTAGTTGAGAAGGAGTCTATCGTTATGGACCGACTGACCATCAGGATGGTAGGCAAGGGACCTCCTGTCACCCCCGGACAACTCGAGCCAATAAAGAGAGCGTTCGAGGAGCTAAGCGACCTTCTCTCAAGGCTCGTCCGGAACGTGGACCTGGTATTCCAGTTAAAGGATTACGAGGCTCACCCGGATCTGTCCACGGATTGTTTGAGAGGCGCCATCATAGATGCGTGCAAGGTGCTGGGGAAGACAAACTCGAGGATTTTGATATGACGGAACAGACACTTGTTGTGCCTGTGTTCCCATTCCCGGCTAGCATGCGTATTTTTGAATTTAGGTCTACTAACAAGTAGTCGAAAGAGATATGGAGGACTGACAAGCTTTGGACGTATGTACAACTGTGGGTTCATACCCGAGAACCACTTCGGGAATCGGCTATTGAATGCTACGTTAAGCCCGTACATTAGCATAAACCAAAACGTATGATAGAAAATAACTCACCTATTTCTAACAAGACGAATCTTCGATGTACAGTTTTCCAACGAAGTTCAGTCCGAACATGTCTCCATCGTTTCTGGGGTACCGATCCCTAGTTAATGCATCGAGATTCGAAACTTCTCGTCCCTTTGAGTTCGGATGTTTGGTTTACCGCCGGTTTCACTGGGTTCCCACGCCATGTTACCTGCCAGTTATCTGCCATGCCCATGTTGGGCATTGCGGCACCACGCTCTGCATTCATTATCCTCGCGTCGTCTCTTCACTTCCACCTATAATATCCTGAAAGTAGACTAAATACACTATGTTTAATAATATGTTAAATTTTGGTGGCTCGCAATTAAGCCGTTGAGTCGTGATTTATGAAAATAAATTCTCTGCCAATGTTACCTGCCATAAGCCCCTATGTTACCTGCCATAAGCACGAGTTACCTGCCGCGACGACTTTCACTGCTGCTCCCTCCTTGTAACTCGCTCGTAGGCACGACATTCGAAGTGTGTCAACGAAATAAGACTAAAATAATCAATTAGGTATGGTATTTTAAATTTATTTCGCTTCTAGCAACCTGTTGAATGATTTGTCTCTAATTAGCCTACCTTGGACATTTTCAGCCCGGCTCGCTCGCAAGATGGCACGTCCACAAGGGAAAAAGGATGGTCCAAGACCTGAAGGTGCTCCGAGACGAGGACGACCCCCAAAAGACAATGCCGCTGCTGCCCCGGAGGTGCAAGGCACGAAAATCTCAAATGTACCTTCATCTCAGATCTGACTGTTTTCGGGCCTATAGATGCGGATGACGCGGACGACGAATACGAATTTGATGATGAGGAGTACCCAGAGGACTTTTGGAGAGGCTTGGACAAGGCTGAAAGCGACGCCATAGCCAGTGAGTCAAGTCTTCATAATGTTAGTGCCTCTTCTAACTTGCTTGATGTTTTTCCTTTGGGCAGAGTTGAACCGATTAAAGGCTGAAGCAGAGACTCGTAAAAATCGATTATCTGAGCTCCAGGATGCTGCGCGTTCTCCGCTTTCCCGTACGCACCTCGCTTTTGACATTTTACCTTTTATACTGACACATCACTAGATCCGTTTTTCAACCCGCTTGCGGGGGCGATTTCCGACCTTGAAAGTGACAACGACGATGCATTGGACTCTCAAAACGATGACGAGACACCCCGGATCGCTGGAAATGGTATAGCAGAGTCAGTGCCGGTTCAGAATATACCTAACAGTGAATATAAAGGTGAATCCGTTCTGACCTTTCTCTTGCTGAAATGCGAACTCATTTCTGCTAGCATGGTTCAAAAAGCCAAAGTATATGCAAGACTGGCTGTACCAATACTTCGCTACTGTAATCCAACCCCTTATTCACAATAAAAATGGCGGTAAAGCCTTGGTGAAGCCACCAATTTTCACGCAGTCCAAGCCTTATTCACCGCCAACGTTCTGGATTCATTCTCCGGAGCCAGCAATGGCTCTATACATGCATCGATTTGAACCTACTGTTCTCTTCCGCCCACGGATCTTTCTTTGGCTTGTCCACTTCTTTGTTGATACACTAGCCTGCCCAAAATGCGGGGAACCACTCGAAAAAAATGGTGCACTGCCACCACATCGTGTAGTTGACCTTGAAGATTCATTCTATATCATTGCTTGGGCTTACTACTGTCGTCAAGGCTGTCGGTCTCATTTTCATGGGTGGAGTCAACGCTTAATTAATTCCCTACCTCCATATCTTTGCATGGCCTTTCCTGCTGTTCTCTCTCACAAGAATGGCCTGTCCCGTAATGTCATCAATACACTACGTGTCGGCAACCAGCACAAGATGGGACCATCAGGTGTCCGATCTCTGTTGTTTGAGATGCACACCCGACAATTCAGTACAATTCAGCTCCAATATCTGGAGTCTGTTTTTGAACAGCTTCAAACACGGGAGAATGCCAATGTTCAGTCATTTCCAGGTGGTGGCAGTGGAGACATGCGAGCTTATTTTGGTGTTTCTGCCACTGTTCCTCCTATTGGAAATTTTGCTGATGCTAGTGGCTATGGCGGGTTTGTTCCTGGAGAATGATATCTTGCTTCAATGCTTAATAAGGTTATTGAGCGAGATGAAGCAGATGCAAATCAGCATACTGCATTGCTTGAGCCAGATCAGCTTGCAATTGATGATTCACACAAGGTGTGTATCCTGCTCATATTTTATACTTCTGTTGACTGATAATATAACTCTTAGATCAATAAGCATATTGCTAAAGTTGATGGAGTCAATGTCTTTGGTGCAATGTGGACATGCATGACATCACGGTATATCCACTCGCAAGCATTGACATTAACAAAAGGGCATGAGGAGCGTATTGGCCCTTTAATGGGAATATCCTGTTCAGCAAGAAGATATGGTCATAATAATTCTAAAATTGTCTTTTCTGATGATCCTGTAAAGGTGAGTCTATAAATAAACTCTTTCATGATAATTACTTACATGAAATTGAACTCATTAGGACAAGCATCTTCTGCATGCTGCCTTTCCAACATTGTCACAAAGTTTGACACCTATTGCTGAAGCCCATGGCCTTGTAACATTTGAGCTGCCATTGACATTAAAGCCAGTTGTTCTTATGACTGGTGATTTAATTGAGAATGCCATCTCCTCACTGATGGCACCACTTGACATGGACAAAGATGCCTCATTGTGTATTAGTTTTGATGCTGAATGGAATATATCAAGGACAGTGGGGGTTTCTGTCATCCAGCTAGCACCACATCAGGATCCTCCAGAGGTCTATCTAATACCAGTTAAGTTCCCCTACAAAATTGAACTACTAGGTCTGATTTGTTTGCATATTGGTCAGATACATCACTTTGATGGCAAAAATTTGCCTCCTTCTCTTCTTCGTCTCATGATCTCTGACTGGGTTTTTAAGATTGGTTCAGGCATCAAAGGGGATATCACACGCCTGAAAAAGCAGTTCCCTCAGCTTGCAGGAAAACATATCATGACAATCGATCTGAAAGAATATGCAGTTCAGCATGGAGTTATCCATCGCAAGGAAATAGGAAGTCTTGATGCTCTGGTTGAGAAGACTCTTGGAAAGTATCTATCAAAAGATGATATGTTTTGGAAGAGTGAGCGATGGGAAGATGCCAAGCTGAGCTCAAATTTAATTCAATATGCTGCAACTGATGTATTTGCATCTCGCCACATTTTCGAAACAATCTCAAAGTCCCCTTGCATCAAAAATGTTATGGTGGATACCCCTGCTGGTTCAAGAGTGGCTCTTCTTGTTCAGTGTTATCAACCAACTATAATCGACTTAGATTGAGCTAGGACCACCACTCGCACTTCGGTGGATGATACTCTAGCAAGTCAAAGGCGATGAATAAAGTCGATAGAGGACAAATAGATATGAAGGATGGAGTTCGATGTTGGGTAGATTAAACCTTAGCTGAAGCTGGGGTTTAAGCCAGCTGAGGCTCTACTTAAATACATGTTGGTAAGCTAATAATAGTACTGTGAGAAATGATCCGTGGGGATCGCATATGAGTAATCCTGCTGAGTAAAACGAAGAAAAATGAATAAACCATAACATTACCCCCTCTCTAAGACTCGTTCGTCCCGAATGAGTCCTCAGACTCCCATTCGTCATTGTCTGAAGAAGAGCGTCTGGATTCAGAGTAGAAAGACAGTGCGTGCTCGTTGTCTTCTGTGTCTGTGTTCCAATTTTTGTAGATTCGTTCAAGGTTTTGAAGATTTACTTCCTCCTCGGAATCGCTTAAGTCGGTTTCGATTGGTAGGAAGTGTAGATTACTTGGTCATAATCGTGAATCTCTGCCTTTGACGTTGGCTAGGGTGTTTAGCCAGTTATCGAGTTTGTATTCCATACGTGGTTCCTCCGGAATGTTGATAACTGCGATTTCTTCAGACTGCAGGGATTGTTCCAAAGACGGATAAGAGTCTTGTTGGGTGTCCAAATGTTGTGGATTTGTGCACTCGGACGAATATACGGTCTCAATGTCGGTGACGCAGGGGGTGTCTGGGTTGTGGTACATGACCGGGTTGTTTCGGGGTATTTTGTCATCAATCCCCACTGTCCTTCCCCTACTATTGACCTCCCACTGAATCCTTTGGAGGCGGGCCTTATTACGATTTCGCGCCTTATCTTATCTTATCGACTCTCTCGTAATCTCGTTATGCTAATTCTCCGGACTTGATCGCATTCCACCATGCGGATTCAGTACGTTTATCGTACCGTTGCAGACACTTGTAGTATATTTAGCACGATCCAAACTGTATTTAAGTAACTCGACTGCAGG